>NC_052151.1:201995736-202153545 GCF_902713615.1 Scyliorhinus canicula
CTGTCTTAGCGCCGTCACTTCACGCTGTCACCAATCCCTTCCTTCTCTCGAGCTCACTGACAGGATGGCTATTGCCCAATGACCTTGCTCCTTTTGGGGGGGACACGCTATAGTATTTAGTAAATCAAATAAACAACAAGGGACAAATGGCCGAAAGGTCAAAAGAAGAAATTAACAGGGCAACCCCTGAGAGGCCTCTAACTAATAAGAGCATAACGCACAGAAGAATGTTAGAGAAATCAAATTAAAATCTGCTCGTCAAGTGTGGGCACTGTGCAGCCGGACAATTTTCCACATCGCCGGGTAGCTGCCTTTGTTGTAACTACTGGAACAGCTTGTCCCTCGCTTCCTGTTCCTCACAGTGACGAGGATTATGACGAGGATGAGGAGGAGTTAACGGAGGCGGACTCTGATGATGATTATCAATTTTTTGACGATCCCAAGGATGAAAACTATATCCCCTCGTCAGAAAGGTAGGTTCCCGAACGTTTCTGAGTCTGGGGTTCGTTAATTCCCAAGCGCTCGCCATGTGTCTTGACATTTTGCTGAGGACATGGCTCCTTGTGCCCAGACATTGACCTTCCCTGAACCCTCCCTGTGCATATCCACACTCTTCCCGAACACACTCCGTGGGTCCGCGCTGTTCTTGCCTCCTCCCATTGTATCTGCGCTGTTCCCAACACTGGACTGTGTATCTACACAGTTCCAGATGCCTCTCTGTGTATCCGCGCTGTCCCTGAAGCGTCCACACATGTCCGCGGTATTACTGAACCCTCAGCGCACGTCCGTGCTGTTCCCAAACCTTCACCACGAGTCTGTGCTGTTCCCGAACCCTCCCCGTGTGCCCATGCTGTTCCCGAACCCTCCCCGTGTGCCCATGCTGTTCCCAAATCCTCCCCGTGTGCCCATGCTGTTCCCGAATCCTCCCCGTGTGCCCATACTTCCCGAACCCTCCCCGTGTGCCCATGCTGTTCCCGAACCCTCCCCCTGTGCCTGCGCTGCTCCCGCCCCCTCGCCGCCTACCCGCCCTGCTCCCGCCGCCTACCCGCGCTCCGCCTGCCCGCGCTGCTCCCGCCCCCTCGCCGCCTGCCCGCGCTGCTCCCGCCCCCTCGCCGCCTGCCCGCGCTGCTCCCGCCCCCTCGCCGCCTGCCCGCGCTGCTCCCGCCCCCTCGCCGCCTGCCCGCGCGGCTCCCGCCCCCTCGCCGCCTGCCCGCGCTGCTCCCGCCCCCTCGCCGCCTGCCCGCGCTGCTCCCGCCCCCTCGCCGCCTGCCCGCGCTGCTCCCGCCCCCTCGCCGCCTGCCCGCGCGGCTCCCGCCCCCTCGACGCCTGCCCGCGCGGCTCCCGCCCCCTCGCCGCCTGCCCGCGCGGCTCCCGCCCCCTCGCCGCCTGCCCGCGCGGCTCCCGCCCCCTCGCCGCCTGCCCGCGCGGCTCCCGCCCCCTCGCCGCCTGCCCCGCGCGGCTCCCGCCCCCTCGCCGCCTGCCCGCGCGGCTCCCGCCCCCTCGCCGCCTGCCCGCGCGGCTCCCGCCCCCTCGCCGCCTGCCCGCGCTGCTCCCGCCCCCTCGCCGCCTGCCCGCGCTGCTCCCGCCCCCTCGCCGCCTGCCCGCGCGGCTCCCGCCCCCTCGCCGCCTGCCCGCGCGGCTCCCGCCCCCTCGCCGCCTGCCCGCGCGGCTCCCGCCCCCTCGCCGCCTGCCCGCGCGGCTCCCGCCCCCTCGCCGCCTGCCCGCGCGGCTCCCGCCCCCTCGCCGCCTGCCCGCGCTGCTCCCGCCCCCTCGCCGCCTGCCCGCCCACCTGCCCGCGCGGCTCCCGCCCCCCTCGCCGCCTGCCCGCGCGGCTCCCGCCCCCTCGCCGCCTGCCCGCGCGGCTCCCGCCCCCTCGCCGCCTGCCCGCGCGGCTCCCGCCCCCTCGCCGCCTGCCCGCGCGGCTCCCGCCCCCTCGCCGCCTGCCCGCGCGGCTCCCGCCCCCTCGCCGCCTGCCCCGCGCGGCTCCCGCCCCCTCGCCGCCTGCCCGCGCGGCTCCCGCCCCCTCGCCGCCTGCCCGCGCGGCTCCCGCCCCCTCGCCGCCTGCCCGCGCGGCTCCCGCCCCCTCGCCGCCTGCCCGCGCGGCTCCCGCCCCCTCGCCGCCTGCCCGCGCGGCTCCCGCCCCCTCGCCGCCTGCCCGCGCGGCTCCCGCCGCCTGCCCGCGCGGCTCCCGCCCCCTCGCCGCCTGCCCGCGCGGCTCCCGCCCCCCTCGCCGCCTGCCGCGCGGCTCCCGCCCCCTCGCCGCCTGCCCGCGCGGCTCCCGCCCCCTCGCCGCCTGCCCGCGCGGCTCCCGCCCCCTCGCCGCCTGCCCGCCCACCTGCCCGCGCTGCCCCCTGCCCGCGCTGGCCTCGCCCCCTTGCCTGCCTGCCCGCGCTGCCCCCGCCCCTTCGCCGCCTGCCCGCACTGCTTCCTGCCGCAATCGGACTGTACCTGGATAGCGTGGAGCTGGATATGTTGATTTCTATTCTCCAGTGGCTCAGACCGAGAGAAAAGGAAGGGAAGACCTCGCCGGAACAGTGTGAAGAAGATTCCGGAGGAAGTAATAATCAGGTAGTGATATTCCCAATTCTATCTCTCCCTTTGTTCGTCTGGAATAGTATCTGGGCAGTCAGTTTGGGAACATCTGAGCAGTAATAGGCTGATCAGCACAATGATCTTGGCTCTGCATTTCAAACCGGTAGTGGATGATCATTCACCTCTGCACCATTTCCCCACTGTCTCCACGTGCCTTTGATGCCACTACTCTCCAAAAATGCTAGCGATTTTGTTTTGAACATGCTCAATAATTAAGCTTCCACAACTCTAGGCTAGCGATTTCCACCTGGTGACCACTCATTGAAGACATTCCTCGTCAGCTCAGTCTCCAATAGTCTGCTCCCTATCCTGTGGCTGATTTTTTTTGTTTACGGAATGTAGAGAAACCAGCATTTGTCAGACCAGCATTTATTGCCCATGATGAGTTGCCCCTCCGTAGGTGGTGGTGAACTGCCACCACCTTGAACCGCTACAGTCCCAATGGTGTACATACACCCACAGTGCTCATGGGGCATTTCAGGGTGTTGCCCCACCGACAGTGAAGGAGCGACGATCTCTTTCCGAGTCAGGGTGGTACGTGACTTGAAGGGGAAACGCCAGGTGGTGGGGTTCCCAGGTATCTGCTGCTCTTGTCCTTCTAGATGGTAGTGGTCATGGGATTGGAAGGTGTTGTCGAAGGGACCTTGGTAAGTTATTACAGTATCTTCTTGCAGATGGTACACAGGACTGATTCTGCATGCTGGTGGTGGAGGGTTTGAATGTTTGTGGAAGGGGCAGTAATCAAGTGGGCTGCTTTGTCCTGGATGGGGTCGAGCTTCTTTAGTGAGGCAAATGGAGAGCATTCCATCACACTCCTGACTTATGCCTTGTACGTGGTGGACAGGCTTTGGGAAGTCGGTTGGTGAGTTACTCACCACAGGATTCCTAGTCTCTGATCTGCTCTGGTTGCCACAGTATTTATATGGCTAGTCCAGTTCAGTTTCTGATCAATGGTAAGCTGTTGATAGTGAAGAATTCAGTGATGGTAATGCAAGGGGTGATGGATTAGATCCTCTCTTGTTGTAGATGGTCAATGCCGTCGCGTGATAAAAACGGGACATGGTCCTACAATCAGATTTTAGGGAGTTAGCAGACAAGTTTAAAAAGTAGGACCTCAAGGGCAGTAATCTCAGTATTGCTACCAGTGCTACGAGACAGTCAGAGTAGAAATTCAAGAATAATCAGAATGAATACGTGGCTTGAGAAATGGTGCAGGAGAGAGGGGTTCAGAATTTTGGGACATTGGAACCGGTTCTGGGGGTGACGGGACCATTACAAACCGGATGGTCTACACCTGGTCAGGACTGGAACCAATGTCCTCGGGGGTGCTTTTGCTAACTCTGTTGGGGAGGTTTTAAACTAATGTGACAGGGGGATGGGAACCAGATTAGGAAGTTAGAGGTCAGTAAAGAGGCAGCAACTAAATCCAGTAAGGTACTAGATAATAATACTCATTGTGACTAAGGGGAAGAGTAGACAGGGAAGAGATGATGAACGCAAAGGGACAGGTGGTCTGAGGTACATTTGTTTTAATGCGATAAGTGTAGCACGTAAGGCAGATGAACTTAGGGCTTGGATTAGTACCTGGGAATATGATGTTATTGGTATTACTGAGACTTGGATGAGGGAAGGGCAAGATTGGTAACGAGAAAGGATTGGCCCATTCAAAGACAAAAGAGGGAATTTATGCGTGGATCAGAGGAAATGGGTGAGATTCGTAATGAGTATTTTGCATCGGTATTCACCAAGGAGAGGGACATGACGGATGTTGAGGTTTGGGATAGATGTTTGATTACTCTAGGTCAAGTCGACATAAGGAAGGGGGAAGATTTGAGTATTCTAAAAGGCATTAAGGTGGACAAGTCCCCAGGTCCGGATGGGATCTATCCCAGGTTACTGAGGGCAGCGAGGGACAAAAGAGCTGGGGCCTTAACAGATATCTTTGCAGCATCCTTGAGCACGGGTGAGGTCCCGGAGGACTGGAGATTTGCTAATGTCCCTTTGTTTAAGAAGGGTGGGAGGGATAATCCAGGGAATTATAGATCTGTGAGCTTGATGTCAGTGATAGGCAAACTGTTGGAGAAGATACTGAGGGATAGGATCTATTCACATTTGGAAGAAAATAAACTCATCAGTGATAGGCAGCATGGTTTTGTGCAGGGAAGGTCATGTCTTACAAACTTAATAGAATTCTTTGAGGAAGTGACAAAGTTAATTGATGAGGGAAGGGCTGTAGATGTCATATACATGGACTTCAGTAAGTCGTTTGATAAAGTTTCCCATGGCAGATTCCACAGAGATCTGTGTTCAGACCACTGTTGTTTGTGATATACATAAATGATCTGGACGAAGGTATAGGTGGTCTGATTAGCAAGTTTGCAGATGATACTAAGATTGATGGAGTTGCAGATAGCGAGGTGGACTGTCACAGAATACAGCAAAATATAAATAGATTGGAGAGTTGGGCAGAGAAATGGCAGATGGAGTTCAATCCAGGCAAAGGCGAGGTGATGCATTTTGGAAGATCCAATTCAAGAGCGGACTATACGGTCAATGGAAGAGTCCTGGGGAAAATTGATGTACAGAGAGATCTGGGAGTTCGGGTCCATTGTACCCTGAAGGTGGCAATGCAGGTCGATAGAGTGGTCAAGAAGGCATACAGCATTTGCCTTCATCGGACGGGGTATTGAGTACAAGAGTAGGCAGGTCATGTTACAGTTGTATAGGACTTTGGTTCGGCCACATTTGGAATACTGTGTACAGTTCTGGTCGCCACATTACCAGAAGGATGTGGATGCTTTAGAAAGGGTGCAGAGGAAGTTCACCAGAATGTTGCCTAGTATGGAGGGTGCTAGCTATGAAGAAAGGTTGAGTAGATTAGGATTGTTTTCGTTGGAAAGACGGAGGCTGAGGGGGGATCTGATTGAGGTCTACAAAATTATGAGAGGTATGGACAGGGTGGATAGCAACAAGCTTTTCCCAAGAGTGGGGGTGTCAATTACAAGGGGTCACGATTTCGAGGTGAGAGGGGGAAAGTTTAAGGGAGATGTGTGTGGAAAGTTTTTTACGCAGAGGGTGGTGGGTGCCTGGAAAGCTTTGCTAGAAGAGGTGGTAGAGGCGGGCACGATAGCATCATTTAAGATGCAATTGGACAGATATATGAACGGGAGGGGAACAGAGGGAAGTAGATCCTTGGAAAATAGGCAACAGGTTTAGATAAAGAATCTGGATCGGCGCAGGTTGGGAGGGCCGAAGGGCATGTTCCTGTGCTGTAATTTTCTTTGTTCTTTGTTCAAAGTGTTTGTCAGATAGGGTTTCCCTGTCCAAACTTCATGTTGACACTGTCCAACTATGGCCTTATTTTCCAAGTGTCCAGTTATCTCATCTTTTATGGTAGATTCTAGTATTTTTCTGACCACTGACATCAAACTGCAGTTCCCTATTTTCCTCTCTCCTCAAATAATGGGATTCACATTTGCTACTTCCCAGTCTGCAGAAAGCAAGGTAAATGTGAGGCCACATTTAGAATACTGTGTACAGTTTTGTTCCCCTTATTTCAGGAAAGATCATTGGAAGCAGTACAGAGGAGGTTTATTGGGATGATCCTGGATATGGAAGGACCGCCATATGAGGAAGGGTTAAACTGGTCGGGTCTGTACTCCCTGGAGTTCAGAAGAATGAGAGGTGATATGAAAAATGAAAATCAATTATTGTCACGAGTAGACTTCAATGAAGTTACTGTGAAAAGCCCCTAGTCGCCACATTCCGGCACCTGTTCGGGGAGGCTGTTACGGGAATCGAACCGTGCTGCTGGCCTGCTTGGTCTGCTTTCAAAGCCAGCGAGTTAGCCCAGTGTGCTAAACAGCCCCTATGATTGAAACATATCAGATTCTTTGGGGGTTAGACGGGGTAAATGTTGGGAGGATGTTTCCAGTCGTAGGAGAGGGGGGAGTGTACGGCCAGAGGGCATAGTTGAAGAATAAGGGAGAGCTCATTTAAGACTGATTTGAGGAAGAATTTCTTCTCTCAAGAGTGGTGTAGACAGTCAATGGATGGGAGGCGAACTTGTGTGATGGACTGGACTGTGTTGACGACTCTGGTTTCTTATGGTTTTGGGCCAGGCCGTTGCCATACCGGGCTGTGTTGCAGCCAGATAGGATGTTTTCTATAGTGCATCTGTAATAGTTGGTAAGAGTCCATGTGGACATGCCAAATTTCCTTTGTTTCCTGAGGAAGTATAGGTGCTGTTGTGCTTTCTTGGTTGTAGCATTGACGTGGCTGGGCCAGGATAGATTGTTGGTGATGTGTATGCCTAGGAATTTGAAGCTTGAAAGCCATCTCCACCTCAGCACCATTGATGCAGACAGGGGTGTGTACGGCACTTCACTTCCTGAAGTCAATGACCACCTACGTAGTTTTGCTGACATTGAGGGAGAAATTGTTGTAGTTTCACCATGCCACTAGGTTCCCTATCTTCCTCCTGTATTCTGACTCATTATTGTTTGAGATCCGACCCACTATGGTCGTGTCATCAGCAAACCTGTAGATGGAGTTGGAGCTGAATTTTGCCACACAGGCGTTTCACAGTATTGAAACTACCGTGGGGGAGGTTAGGGTTAGGGTCGTTGTTTATCATTGCTGATTGTGACCTATAGGTCAGGAAATCGAGGATCCAATTGCAGAGAGGGGTCAAGTCCTAGGTTTTGGAATTTGGATATAAACTTGGCTGGGATTTTGTGTTGAAGGTGGATAAGAGTCTGATGTCGGAGTTCTTGTTGTTGAGATGCTCCAGGGATGAGTGTTGGGCCAGGGCGATGGTGTTGACTGTGGACCGGTTGTGGCGGTATGCGAACTGCAGTGGATCAAGGCATTCTGGGAGTATGGAGTTGATATGTCTCAAGACCAACCTCTCGAAGCACTTCATAATGAAAGATGCCAAGGCCACCGGGCTTGAGACATGTTGCCTGGTTCGTCTTTGGCACTGGTATGATAGTGGTGTTCTTGAAGCAGGTGAGAACCTTGGAGCGGAGTAGGGACAGGTTAAAGATGTCTGTGAACACACCCCACAGTTGGCCTGCGCAGAATCTGAGTGCACGACGAGGGATTCCGTCATGACTATCTTTTGGGTTCACTTTCAAGAAGGCCGATCTGACTTGTGAGGCTGTGACGGTGGGTATGGGTGTGTCCCAAGCTGTTGGGGCAGTTGACCGTAGTTTTTGGCTTCTTGTTTGAAATGAGCATAGAACGCATTGAGTTCATTCGGAAGGGGTGCTCTGTTGATAGAGATTATACTCTGCTTTGCTTTGTAGCCGTTATTCGGTTAAATGGCGGAGCCAGTGTGAAAGGCTGAATGGCCTTCTCCTGTTCCTATTTCTTATGGTCTTTCACAATCTATAGAATTTTGAAAGATTGCCATCGAAAGTCGTCTCCTTCACAAAGGTGTGTAGCTGATCAAGTCCGAGATTTTACTGATCTAATTATTTTTTCTTCTACATTATTAATACTAATTTCTTTCAGTCCCTCATTTCCGAGTCCCTCGGTTCCCTCGTGTCTCTGAGAGATTTTCTGTATCGTCCTCACTGAAGATGGTCTTTGTTTAGTTTCTTCGCAATTTCCCTGTTTCCCCGTGATTAATGCTCCTGTCTCTGCCTGTAATGGACCAACATTTGTTCTTGCCAATCTTCCCTCCTTCCATACCTAAAGGGTCTGCGGGGAATTGAATATAAAAGGAGGGAGGCTATACTTCAGTGAAAGTGAGACCACATCTGGAGTACTGTGCACAGTATTGGTCACCTTATTTAAGTAAGAATGTAAAGATGTTTGGAGAAGGTTTGCTAGACTAATACTGGATTGGGTGGGTTGTCGAAGAAAGGTTAGGGTTGTATCCACTGGAGTCTGGAAGAGTAAGAGGCGACTTGATTGAAACCTTTACGACCCTGCGGGGTATTGACAGGGGGGGGGGGGGATGTGGAGAGGATGTTTCCTCTGGTGGGAGAATCTAGATCCTAGCAGTCACTGTTTAAAAATAAGGAATCCTCAATTTAAACTGGAGGCGAGGCAAAATGTTTTCTGAGGGTCGTGAGTCTCTGGAACTCTCTTCCTCAAAGACCGTGGAAACAGTGCGGAGATTCTTGATTAACAATGGGTAAAAGCTTATCGGGGGTTGGTAGGGTGCAGATTTGAGGTGACATATCAGGTCAGCCATGATCTTATTAAATGGCGGAGCAGGCTAGAGGGGCTGAATGGTCCACTCCTCATTTGTATGTTTGTAAGCTTTTACAGTCTGCCTTTGTATTTCTCACTAGCGTGCATTCATATTCATTTTCAGAGTCTCAGACGGTCCTAATGCAGTTAATGTAGAGCTATACAGAGAATCGCTGGCCATCCATCAATCTTCCACCTTCCCTGTGCCACGGTTCTTGGTTGTGCCTGTCTGGGCCAATGGGTTGCTGTTGAATAATTTTCTATTTGTTGACTTTGATGTAAGTGGTTTATATCTCTCTCCCCCCCCCCCCCCCCCCCCCCCCCCCCCAAACCCCTTTGCAGGAAAGCTCAGAAACGACGAGTGAAGAGAGATCCAAGCGAACAGCCGAAGAAAATTCGGTGAGTCCAAGCATTCATCAGGAGCAATATAGAGACAGTGTGTACACTGGGAAGAGAAAGGGGAATACAGAGATGGTGTACACTGGGGGAGAGAGGATACAGAGACACTGTGCACACGGAAGATAGAAGGCATAGAGTCACAGTGTATACACGTGGGGGGAGTTGGTGGATACAGACACAATATAAATGGGGAGAATACGGGGATACAGAGTTTCAGAATGTACCCATGGGGAGAATACGGGGATACAGAGTTTCAGAATGTACCCATGGGGAGAATACGGGGATACAGAGTTTCAGAATGTACCCATGGGGAGAGGGTGGTGTACACTTGGCAGGGAGGGCGATACAATGTGTAGGCTGGGGGTAGAGAGGGGAGACAGAGACACTACGCTGGTAAGGGAGGGGGTATGCAGAGACACTGTGTTTACGCTGGGGAGAGAGAGGGGAGACAGAGACACTGTACGCTGGTAATGGAGGGGGTATGCAGAGACACCATGTTTACGCTGGGGCGAGAGGAGGTTACATGTGCACTGGGGGGAGAGGGGGATAGATAAATGTGTGTGCATTGCGGAAAGAAGGGATACAGATATTGGAGAGGGAGTGGATGCAGAGATGCAGTGTGTACGCTGGAGAGAGAATACAGAGATGCAATGTATATGCTGGAGAGAGAGGGTACAGAGATGCAGTGTGTACGCTGGAGAGAGAATACAGAGATGCAATGTATATGCTGGAGAGAGAGGGTACAGAGATGCAGTGTGTACGCTGGAGAGAGAATACAGAGATGCAATGTATATGCTGGAGAGAGAGGGTACAGAGATGCAGTGTGTACGCTGGAGAGTGGATACAGAGATGCAGTGTGTCTGCTGGAGAGAGAGGATGCAGAGATGCAGTGTGTATGCTGGAAATGAATGAAATGAAATCGCTTATTTTCACGAGTAGGCTTCAATGAAGTTACTGTGAAAAGCCCCTAGTCGCCACATTCCGGCGCCTGTCCGGGGAGGCTGGTACGGGAATCGAACCATGCTGCTGGCCTGCTTGGTCTGCTTTAAAAGCCAGCGATTTAGCTGAGTGAGCTAAACCAGCCCAGTATGTACGCTGGAGAGGGAGAGGATGCAGAGATGCAGTGTGTACGCTGGAGAGAGGATACAGAGATGCAGTGTGTACGCTGGAGAGAGAATACAGAGATGCAGTGTGTACGCTGGAGAGAGAGGATGCAGAGATGCAGTGTGTACGCTGGAGAGAGGATACAGAGATGCAGTGTGTATGCTGGAGAGAGAGGATACAGAGATGCAGTGTGTACGCTGGAGAGAGGGGATACAGAGATGCAGTGTGTACGCTGGAGAGAGGGGATACAGAGATGCAGTGTGTATGCTGGAGAGAGAGGATACAGAGATGCAGTGTGTACGCTGGAGAGAGAGAATACAGAGATGCAGTGTGTAGGCTGGAGAGAGGATACAGAGATGCAGTGTGTACGCTGGAGAGGGAGAGGATGCAGTGTGTACGCTGGAGAGAGAGGATACAGAGATGCAGTGTGTACGCTGGAGAGAGGGGATACAGAGATGCAGTGTGTACGCTGGAGAGAGGATACAGAGATGCAGTGTGTAGGCTGGAGAGAGGATACAGAGATGCAGTGTGTACGCTGGAGAGGGAGAGGATGCAGTGTGTACGCTGGAGAAAGGGGATACAGAGATGCAGTGTGTACGCTGGAGAGAGGGGATACAGAGATGCAGTGTGTACGCTGGAGAGAGGATACAGAGATGCAGTGTGTATGCTGGAGAGAGAGGATACAGAGATGCAGTGTGTACGCTGGAGAAAGAGGATACAGAGATGCAGTGTGTAGGCTGGAGAGAGGATACAGAGATGCAGTGTGTACGCTGGAAAGAGGATACAGAGATGCAGTGTGTACGCTGGAGAGGAGATGCAGTGTGTACGCTGGAGAGGAGAGGATGCAGAGATGCAGTGTGTAGGCTGGAGAGAGGGGATACAGAGATGCAGTGTGTACGCTGGAGCGAGGATACAGAGATGCAATGTGTACGCTGGAGAGAGGATACAGAGATGCAGTGTGTACGCTGGAGAGAGAGGATACAGAGATGTAGTGTGTACGCTGGAGAGAGAGGATACAGAGATGCAGTGTGTAGGCTGGAGAGAGGATACAAAGATGCAGTGTGTACGCTGGAGAGAGAGGATACAGAGATGCAGTGTGTACGCTGGAGAGGGAGAGGATGCAGTGTGTACGCTGGAGAGAGAGGATACAGAGATGCAGTATGTACGCTGGAGAGGGAGAGGATGCAGTGTGTACGCTGGAGAGAGAGGATACAGAGATTCAGTGTGTAGGCTGGAGAGAGGATACAGAGATGCAGTGTGGACGCTGGAGACAGAGGATACAGAGATGCAGTGTGTACGCTGGAGAGAGAGGATACAGAGATGCAGTGTGTAGGCTGGAGAGAGGATACAGAGATGCAGTGTGTACGCTGGAGAGGGAGAGGATGCCGTGTGTACGCTGGAGAGAGAGGATACAGAGATTCAGTGTGTAGGCTGGAGAGAGGATACAGAGATGCAGTGTGTACGCTGGAGAGAGAGGGGATACAGAGATGCAGTGTGTACGCTGGAGAGAGAGGATACAGAGATGCAGTGTGTACGCTGGAGAGAGAGGATACAGAGATGCAGTGTGTACGCTGGAGAGGATATGGAGATGCAGTGTGTACACTGGAGAGAGAGGGGATACAGAGATGCAGTGTGTGCGCTGGAGAGAGAGGGGATACAGAGATGCAGTGTGTACGCTGGAGAGAGAGGGGATACAGAGATGCAGTGTGTACGCTGGAGAGAGGGGATACAGAGATGCAGTGTGCACGGTGGAGAGAGGGGATACAGAGATGCAGTATGTACGCTGGAGAGAGAGGATACAGAAATGCAGTGTGTACGCTGGAGAGAGAGGATGCAGAGATGCAGTGTACACGCTGGAGAGAATACAGAGATGCAGTGTGTACGCTGGAGAGAGGATACAGAGATGCAGTGTGTATGCTGGAGAGAGGATACAGAGATGCAGTGTGTACGCTGGAGAGAGAGAGGGGATACAGAGATGCAGTGTGTACGCTGGAGAGAGGATACAGAGATGCAGTGTGTACGCTGGAGAGAGGGGATACAGAGACACAGTTTGCACACTGGGGAGCGATGGAGAATACAGAGACACAGATACAGTATACACTCGGGAGAGATGTGGGATGCAGACACAGTGTACACAAGTGTAGTGGGTGGATAGAGATGCAGATGTACACTTTGGAGAGAGGGGGATGCAGCAACAAAGTGTGTACACTCGGGAGAGAAACGCAATGTGTACGCTGGGGAGAGTGGGGATACAAAGAAGCATTGTGTACACTGGAGAGAGAGGATGCCGAGACACCGTGTATACACATGGGGGAGAAATGGGATGCAGGGACACTGTGTATACACTTCGTGGGGGAGAGAGGTGTTGTAGAGACACTGTGTGTACACGGGAGAGAGGGGAGATGCAGAGACACCGTGTGTACACATGAGAGGGGGGGATTCAGAGACACTGTACAAATGGTGAGCAAAGGGTATACAGAGACTGTACAAATGGGGGAGGGGGGGTTGCAGAAGCGATGGTGTGTACACATCGGGAGAGGAAGAACAAAGAAAATTACAGCACAGGAACAGGCCCTTCGGCCCTCCCAGCCTGCGCCGATCCAGATCCTTTATCTAAACCTGTCTCCTAATTTTCAAGGTCTACTTCCCTCTATTCCCGCCCGTTCATATACCTGTCTAGATGCTTCTTAAATGATGCTATCGTGCCCGCCTCTACCACCTCCGGTGGTAAAGCGTTCCAGGCACCCATCACCCTCTGCGTAAAAAACATTCCACGCACATCTCCCTTAAACTTTCCCCCTCTCACCTTGAAATCGTGACCCCTTGTAACTGACACCCCCACTCTTGGGAAAAGCTTGTTGCTATCCACCCTGTCCATACCTCCCATAATTTTGTAGACCTCAATCAGGTCCCCCCTCAACCTCCGTCTTTCCAACGAAAACAATCCTAATCTACTCAACCTTTCTTCATAGCTAGCACCCTCCATACCTGGCCACATCCTGGTGAACCTCCTCTGCACCCTCTCCAAGGCATCCACATCCTTCTGGTAATGTGGCGACCAGAACTGCACGCAGTATTCCGAATGTGGCCAAACCAAAGTCCTATACAACTGTAACATGACCTGCCAACTCTTGTACTCAATACCCCGTCCGATGAAGGCAAGCATGCTGTATGCCTTCTTGACCACTCTATCAACCTGCGTTGCCACCTTCAGGGTACAATGGACCTGAACGCCCAGATCTCTCTGCACATCAATTTTCCCCAAGACCCTTCCATTGACCATATAGTCCGCTCTTGAATTTGATCTTCCAAAATGCATCACCTCGCATTTGCCTGGATTGAACTCCATCTGCCATTTCTCTGCCCAACTCTCCAACCTATCTATATTTTGTTGTATTCTCTGACAGTCCTCCTCGCTATCTGCAACTCCACCAATCTTAGTATCATCTGCAAACTTGCTAATCAGACCACCTATACCTTCCTCCAGGTCATTTATGTAGATCACAAACATCAGTGGTCTGAGCACGGATCCCTGTGGAACACCACTAGTCATCCTTCTCCATTTTGAGGCACTCCCTTCCACCACTACTCTGTCTCCTGTTGCCCAGCCAGTTCTTTATCCATCTCGCTAGTACACCCTGAACCCCATACAACTTCACTTTTTCCATCAACCTGCCTGGGAAACCTTATCAAACGCCTTACTAAAGTCCATGTATACGACATCTACAGCCCTTCCCTCATCAATTAACTTTGTCACTTCCTCAAAGAATTCTATTAAGTTTGTAAGACATGACCTTCCCTGCACAAAATCATGCTGCCTATCACTGATGAGTCTATTTTCTTCCAGATGTGAATAGATCCTATCCCTCAGTATCTTCTCCAACAGTTTGCCTACCACTGACGTCAAGCTCAAGATCTATAATTCCCTGGATTATCCCTGCTACCCTTCTTAAACAAAGGGACAAATTAGCAATTCTCCAGTCCTCCGGGACCTCACCCGTGCTCAAGAATGCTGCAAAGATATCTGTTAAGGCCCCAGCTATTTTGACCCTTGCTTCCCTCAGCAACCTGGGATAGATCCCATCCGGTCCTGGGGACTTGTCCACCTTAATGTCTTTTAGAATACCCAAAACCTCCCCCTTCCGTATGACAACTTGACCCAGAGTATTTAAACATCCATCCCTAGCCTCAACATCAGTCTTGTCCCTCTCCTTTGTGAATACCGATGCAAAGTACTCATTAAGAATCTCACCCATTTCCTCTGAGTCCACGCATAAATTCCCTCTTTTGTCTTTAAGTGGGCCAATCCTTTCTCTAGTTACCCTCTTGCTCCTTACATACGAATAAAATGCTTTGGGATTTTCCTTAACCCTGTTAGCCAAAGATATTTCATGGCCCCTTTTAGCCCTCTTTATTGCGCGTTTGAGATTCGTCTACTTTCCCGATATTCCTCCAAAGCTTCATCAGTTTTGAGTTGCCTTGATCCTATGTATGCTTCCTTTTTCATCTTAGCTAGTCTCTCAATTTCACCTGTCATCCATGGTTCCCTAATCTTGCCATTTCTATCTTTCATTTTCCAGGAACATGTCTGTCCTGCACTCTAATCAACCTTTCCTTAAAAGACTTCCACATTTCAAATGTGGATTTACCCTTAAACAGCTGCTCCCAATCCACATTCCCTAGCTCCTGCCGAATTCTGTTATACTCTGCCTTTCCCCAATTTAGTACTCTTCCTTTCGGACCCCTCTTGTCCTTGTCCATGAATATTCTAAAACTTCGGAATTGTGATCGCTATTCCCAAAGTAATCACCGACTGAAACATCAACTACCTGGCCGGGATCATTCCCCAATACCAGGTCTAGTATGGCCCCTTCCCGAGTTGGACTATTTACATACTGCTCTAAAAACTCTCCTGGATGCTCCTTACAAACTCTGCTCCACCTACGCCTCCAACACTACACGAATCCCATTCAATGTTGGGGAAGTTAAAATCTCCCATCGCAACCACCCTATTGTTGCTACATTTTTCTATAATCTGTCTGCATATTTGTACCTCTACTTCATGCTCGCTTTTGGGAGGCCTGTAGTAAAGTCCCAACAATGTTACTGCACCCTTCCTATTTCTCAGCTCCACCCATATTGCCTCAGTGCTCGAATCCTCCATCGTGCCCTCCTTAATCACAGCTGTGATATAATCTCTGACGAGTAATGCAACTCTTCCACCCCTTCTACCTCCCTCTCTATCCCTCCTGAAGCATCTATACCATGGGATATTCAGTTGCCAGTCCTGCCCTTCCCTCAACCAAGTCTCAGTAATACCAATAGCATCATATTCCTAGGTACTGATCCAAGCCCTAAGTTCATCTGCCTTACCTGCTACACTTCTCGCATTAAAACAAATGCACCTCAGACCATCTTTGCGTTCATCATCTCTTCCCTGTCTTTTCTTCCCCTCAGTCATATTGAGCTTATTGTCTCGTACCTTACTGGCTTTAGTTGCTGCTTGTTTACTGACCTCTACCTTCCTAATCTGGTTCCCATCCCCCTGCCACATTAGTTTAAAACCTCACCAACAGTGTTAGCAAAAGCACCCCCTAGGACATTGGTTCCAGTCCTGCCCAGGTGTAGACCATCCGGTTTGTAATGGTCCCACCGCCCAGAACCGGTTCCAATGTCCCAAAAATCTGAACCCCTTCCTCCTGCACCATCTGTCAAGCCACGTATTCATTCTGACTATTCTTGAATTTCTACTCTGACTGGTAGCAATCCTGAGATTACGACCTTTGAGGTCCTACTTTTTAACTTATCTCCTAACTCCCTCTATTCTGATTGTAGGACCTCATCCCTTTTTTTATCTATATCGTTGGTGCCTATATGCACCATGACAACTGGCTGTTCACCCTCCCCCTTCAGTATGTCCTGCAGCCGATCGGAGACATCCCTGACCCGAGCACCCGGGAGGCAACATACCATTCGGGAGTCTCGTTTTCGACCAGAGAAACGCCTGTCTACTCCCCTTACAATTGAATCCCCTATGACTATAGCCCTGCCAGTCTTTTTCCTGCCCTTCTGTACAGCAGAGCTAGCCACGGTGCCATGAGCCTGGCTACTACTGCCTTCCCCTGGTGAGTCATCTCCCCCAACAGTATCCAAAATGGTATCCCTGTTTTGGAGGGAGATGACCGCAGGGGACACCTGCACTGCCTTTTGGTCACCCATTCCCTGTCTCCGTCACCAATCCTAATCTGCGGTGTGACCAACTCACTGAACGTGCTATCCACGACCTCCTGAGCATCGCGGATGCTCCAAAGTGAGTCCATCCGCAGCTCCACAGCCGTCATGCGGTCTAACAGGAGCTGCAGCTGGACACACTTGCCACACATGAAGAAGTCAGGGGCATCGGCCGCATCCCTGAACTCCCACATTGTGCACGAGGAGCATAACACGGGTCTGCGATCTCCTGCCATTTTTACCCTTTACCTTAACTGATTACAAATATAGTATCAAATAATTAATAAGCGAAATGAATAAAGATTTCACTTACCAATCACAATACGCACCAACACACGAAGAGTTAAATTAATTGTCACTTGACAACAGCCCCTTCACACACCACCTTCAAATTAGGCTGACCGCACTGCACGTATGCAAATCTCCCCGGAACAGCCAATCAGTAGCTCCGCCCTGCTGCCCTCTGCTGAATGCTTGCTTGCATGCAAACTCCTCGGGTCTCTCTCGCAGTTACACCTTTAAATTAGGCTGACCGCACTGCACGTATGCAAATCTCCCCGGAACAGCCAATCAGTAGCTCCGCTCTGCTGCCCTCTGCTAGATTTGGATTGCAAAGGAGGGTTGCAGATTTGGCTGACTGGGTGTGGGTGCTCGGAATTCTGGGCACTAACACTGCAGTTAGCCACAAATTGCCAACCGTGTATGTCTCTGGCAGTCAAGTTGGTTCAGGCTGAGGTTGAGAGATGCCTATCCAGGCAGCACTCGGTATTTCCAGCAGAGTGCGTTTGAACTTTGATGTCTGGTAAACAAAATTTGTGAGGGGCTGTCACTAGTCTGAATTTTGAAGGCCAGGATCTCCCACTGAAAAATAGTTCCTGTAATTTCATCATGAGCCAATCGGGAGGATTGTGACGCAGTTATTTTAGGCATCTCTAGAGCACAATCCATTGAACCTCCATGATTAGCTGCATAAAGTACTTTTGATCAAGGTCAATGAATAAAGTGTTCCTAGTGGTGTTCCCTGTGGAATTTACTGTCGACAAAGACTCAGAAGTTCCTTTCGAAGCTCGGAAGCAGGATTGTCGAACCTTGATGTGTGGGGGTTCGGGGGGGGGGGGGGGGGGGGGGGGGGGCTGGGGGAAGAGAGAATATTTCCAACTTTTTTTCTTAACTCAAGAGGACAATGAGCAAATTCCATCAAGGTGAAGTTTGACGCAATATTAAACGTAAATTTCAAAAGAGTTTCAGGTGTGAAGAATAGTGGAAAACTGAAACCAATGTTGAAGTAATAATTTAATTTATTTTTATTTAAAAACACACCGTGGGCTGCAGAACATCAGCGCGAGAGCAAGCCACGTGCTGAAGCTCTGGCACCCAGGTAAAACTGCAGAGAAAGATGCCATGTGTCACATCCGGCCTGTGCCAGTGTTGGGTAATGTCCACTTGGACCCCGGTACTTGCCAGTCTGGGTGGCCATGTTTTCAATCAGTGTGCTTCCCCCGTTCTATATTCCTTTCACTCTGTCTGGGTCAGGAAGAAGATCCAGAAACAGTACGTCCGCTGTGAATTTGAGGGATGTGGGAAAATCGTCTCCAATCCTCAGTATTTGAAGGTAAGAAAGTGCTGTCTGCCTCTATCCCCCCCCCCCCCCCCCCCACCCCGTCTCCATCCACCCCCACATCCACCTATCTCTACTGCACCCTACTGGCTGTGATGGCTCCCACTCCCCTCCCGTAGCAAGCACTCCACTGTCCTACTATCCCTTCCTCTTAACCTGCAGCGCAACGTATCACTTGCTCCACTCTCCCAAGCACTCATTGACCATTCCACCCTGGCCCAGGTCTGCTGAACAACGTGAGACCTGTGATCTGGTGTCCCCAGCTCCACTTCCCTCCCCGTGTGTGGCCCCATCCATCCCTGTCCCCCATCCAGGCCTCGCTCCATTCCTCCAGATCTCTTACCCTTCATCGCTACACCTCTCTTACCCCCCTCCCACCTTGGCACCTCCTCCTCAGTTCCCATCACACCCTGGTCACCCCCCTCCCTGTTCACCTTTCCCCCAGATCTCCACACAGGCCCCTTGCCTATCCACCCACCCCCTCTGTTCTGCCCTGTCCTCAATCACAGAATAATACAGCACAGAAGAGCACCATTGAGTCAGCACCGATGCATGAAATACCCCTGAGCTGCCGACCTAATGTCACTTCCCAGCACTTGGCCCATAGCCTTGAATGTTATGACGTGCCAAGTGCTCATCCAGGTACTTTTTAAAAGGATTATCGAAAGAATATTATTAAACTCGAATGAATGCAGAAAAGATTTACGAGGATGCTACCGGGACTTGTTGATTTGAGTTATAAGGAGAGGCTGGATAGCCTGGGACTTTTTTCCCTGGAGCGTTAGGAGGCTTAGGGGTGATCGTATAGAGGTTATAAAATAATGAGGGGCATAGATAAAGTAGATAGTCAACATCTTTTCCCAAAGATACAGGAGTCTAGAACTAGAGGGCATAAGTTTAAGGGGAGAGATACAAAAGGGTCTAGAGGGGCAATTTTTTCACACAGTGTGGTGAGTATTTGGAACGAGAGGCAGTGATAGAGGCCGGTACAATTTTGTCTCTTAAAAAGCATTTAGACAGTTATATGGGAAAGCTGGATTAGGGGAATATGGGCCAAATCTGGGCAATTGGGACTAGCTTAGTGGTAAAAACTGGGCGGCATGGACATGTTGCGTTGAAGCCCTGTTCTCATGCTGTGAACCTCTGTGACTCCATGTAACACCAACCCTCCCAGGCAGTGCATTCCAGACCGTCACCAGCCTCTGGGTAAAGTTTTTCCTCAAATCCCCGTACATCTCCTGCCTTTCACCTTGAACTTGTGTCCCTTCGTAACTGACCCTTCAACTAAAGGGAACAGCTGCTCCCGATCCACTCTGTCCATGCCCATCATAATCGTGTACACCTCGATCAGGTCTCCCCTCAGACTTCTCTGCTCCAGTGAAAAGAACCCAAGCCTATCCAACCTCTCTCACATCCCAGACAACATCCTGGTGAATCTCCTCTGCACCCACTCCCGTGCAATCACATCCTTCCTATAATGTGGCGACCGGAATGCCACACAACACTCCACCTGTGGCCTCACCAAAGTTCTACACAACCCCTCTGTCTCACTTCTGTCTCCTTTGTCCTTTTCCCTTGAAGCGCCACATGAAGTACCAGCATGTGCTGCACCGAACATTTGCCTGCACTTATCCCAGCTGTGGACGCATCTTCCGATTCAAGACACAGATGGAGGAACATGAAAAATTGCACAGCGGTGAGTGTGGCTGATGTCTCTCCCCCGTTGGTGCTGATCGCTGTCCATCCCCGCTTCAGTCCAAATTACCTGTTATTGTTGCACTCCACATGTATGAGAAATTCCGTCAGTGCAGCACTCCCTCAGTACTGACCAGATCAGTACAGGGCAGCACGGTAGCATTGTGGATAGCACAATTGCTTCACAGCTCCAGGGTCTCAGGTTTGATTCCAGGCTTGGGTCACTGTCTGTGCGGAGTCTGCACATTCTCCCCGTGTGTGTGGGTTTCCTCTGGGTGCTCCAGTTTCCTCCCACAGTCTAAAGATGTGCGGGTTAGGTGGATTGGCCATGCTAAATTGCCCATAGTGTCCAAAATTGCCCTTGGTGTTGGGTGGGGTTACTGAGTTATGGGGATAGGGTGGACCTTGGGTAGGGTGCTCTTTCCAAGAGCCGGTGCAGACTCGATGGGCCGAATGACCTCCATTTATATTATATTCCATTTGTCAAGTTTTTGCCCACTCACCTAACCTGTCTATACTCCTCTGTAGACTCTTTCCGTTACCCTCACCACTATTTTTGTGTCATCCACAAACTTGGCAAAAGTCCATTCATGCTGCCTCTGCTTGATATGGGATGTGTTGACCTTGGGTAGGGTGCTCTTTCCAAGAGCCAGTGCAGACTCAATGGGCCGAATGGCCGCCTCCTGCACTGTAAATTCTATGATGATCTATGATAATATTATGCATTTCTAAATGCTCTTTTATATCCTTTAGAATGGACTCTTAACATTTTTCCTATGACACAAGTTAAGCTTTGACAAAGAGTCAGCCAGACTTGAAACATTCGCTCCCTTCTCTCCACACAGATGCTGTTTGACCTGCTGAGATTATCCAGGATGTTATGCTTTTGTTTCAGATTCCAGCATCTGCAGTAATTTGCTTTTATTTTATTACAGACGTTAAGCTAACTGGCATATAGTTACTTGTTTTTGTCTCCCTCTTTTTTTTTTGGAATAAGGGTGTTACATTGGCAGTTTTCTAATCCTCTGGGACTTTTCCAGAATTCCTGCAAGATTACGACCAGTGCGTCCAATATCTCTGCAGATATGACTTTTAATATCCTCGGATGCAACCCAACAGGTCCAGGGGACTTATCAGCCTTTAGACCCATTAGTTTCCCAAATACTTTTTGCCTTGTGATTGCATTTATTTCCTGCCCCCCACCTTCTTTTTCCCCTTGTTTATTTATTTTTGCAATGTCATTGGTATCTTCCACCGTGGAGACTGATGCAAAGTATATGTTTAACTCCTCTGCCATTTTCCTGATTTCCCATTATTTCCCAGTCTCATTCTCCAAGAGGAACCTATGTTCACTTCGGTCTCTCTCCTCTAATATATTTAAACAAATTCTTGTTCTCCATTTTGATATTGCTTGCTAGTTTACTCTTCAGTTTATCATCTCCCTCTTTATTATCGTTTTGACCATCTTCAATTGTTTTTAAAAGTTTCTCAATCCTCTGGCTTCCCACCAATCTTTGCCATATTGTATATATTTTTTTCCTTTCAGTTTAATACTATCCTTAACTTCCTCGATTAATAAGGGGATTAGGTTATGGGGAGAAGTCATGATTGAATGGCGGAGCAGACTCGATGGGCTCAATTGCCTAAATCTGCTCTTGCACCTTATGGTCTTAACCATGGTTGATTTATCCCCTTCCTAGAATCTTTCTTCCTCGTTGGGATATATTTTTGTTTATGAACTATTCTCAGAAACCTCTGCCATTGCTGATCAACTGTCTTTCCTGCTAAACTTCTTTCCAAGTGCATTCCAGCCAGCTCTATCCTACTTTCTTTATAAATACCCTTATTTATGTGTATGATTGGGAAGCCTTTAAAAGCGAGCAGAGGACAACTAAAAAAGCAATAAGGGGGGAGAAGATGAAGTATGAGTGCAAGCTAGCTAGTAATATGAAGGAAGATAGGAAGATTTTTTTTTCAATATATAAAAGGTAAGAGGAAAAAATAGACATTGGACCACAAGAAAATGTGGCTGGAGAAGTAGTAATAGGAAACAAAAAATGGCAGAGTAACTGAATAGTTACTTTGCATCAGTCTTCACGGTGGAAGACACCAGTGGGATGTCAAAGCTCCAGGAGAATTGTGCAGGTGAGTGCAGTGACCATTACTAAGAAGGTTCTGGGGAAACTGAAAGGTCTGAAGGTGGATAAAACACCTGGAGCGGATGGACTGCACCCCAGGGTTCTGAAAGAGATAGCTGAGGAGTTTGTGGAGGCATTGGTGGTGATCTTTCAGGAATCACTGGAAGGGTCCCAGAGGACTGGAAAGTGGCTAATGTAACACCGCTGTTTAAGAAGGGAGGGAGGCAGAAGATGGGAAATTATAGGCCGGTTCGCCTAACTACGGTCATTGGTAAGATTTGAGAGTCCATTATTAAAGGTGAGGTTACAGAGTACTTGGAAGTGCATGATAAAAATAGGACTGAGTGAGCACGGCTTCGTCAAGGGGAGGTCATGTCTGACAAATCTGTTAGAGTTCTTTGAGGAACTAACAAGGAAGTTAGATGAAGGCGATTTCCAGAAGGCCTTTGACAAGGTGCCGCATAAGAGACTGTTAAATAAGTTAAGAGCCCATGGTGTTAAGGGTAAGATCCTGGCATGGATAGAGCATTGGCTGACTGGCAGAAGGTGGGGATAAAGGGGTCTTTTTCAGGATGTCAGCTGGTGACTAGTGATATACCTCGGGTCGGTGCTGGGCCCACAACTTTTCACAATACACATTAATGATCTGGAAGAAGGAACTGAAGGCACTGCTGCTAAGTCTGCAGATGATACAAAGATCTGTAGAGGGGCAGGTAGTATTGAGGAAGCAGGCGGGTTGCAGAAGGACTTGGAAAGGCTAGGAGAGTGGGCAGAGAAGTGGCAGATGGAATACAACGTGGAAAAGCGTGAGGTTATGAGAGGGAAGATGCTTAGGAAAGTAGAAGCACAAAGCACAAAATGACAAATACATGAATAGGATGGGAATAGAGGGATACGGACCCTGGAAGTGTAGAAGATTTTAGTTTAGGCGGGCAGCACGGTCAGCACAGGCTTGGAGGGCCGAAGGGCCTGTTCCTGTGCTGTATTTTTCTTTGTTCTTTGTTAAATTCTATGTAAATGATCCTCTGCTAGTGCAGCACTCCCTCAGCACTGACCCTCTGACAGTGCAGCACTCCCTCAGTACTGACTCTGACAATGCAGCGCTCCCTCAGTATTGACCCTCTCATAGTGCAGCACTCCCTCAGTACTGACTCTCTGACAGTGCAGCGCTCCCTCAGTATTGACCCTGACAGTGCAGCACTCCCTCAGTACTGACCCTCTGACAATGCAGCGCTCCCTCAGTACTGACCCTCTGACAGTGCAGCACTCCCTCAGTACTGACCCTCTGACAATGCAGCACTCCCTCAGTACTGACCCTCTGACAGTGCAGCACTCCCTCAGTATTGACCCTCTGACAGTGCAGCGCTCCCTCAGTACTGACCCTCTGACAGTGCAGCACTCCCTCAGTACTGACCCTCTGACAGTGCAGCACTCCCTCAGTACTGACCCTCTGACAGTGCAGCACTCCCTCAGTATTGACCCTCTGACAGTGCAGCACTCGTTCAAGTTCTGTTGTGTTGTTTCAGTTGGAGTTGGCTTTTGGGCCCCGATCTCTGACTGGGAGTGGCGAACACAGCGTCTGCCACACCGGCACTCCCACGAGTTGATCTTCCAGCCTGCAGCCCTACCCCAGCAGAGTGGGCTTCCCAGACTCGGCAAGTGGTGTCACATCCATCATTGGCTTGAAGCTTCGAGCTCCTTCTCCAAGGAGCTAGACGTCATGGAGCTGCTTTCTGCAGGAAACTGCTCTGAAATATAATGTTCGCCTCCTCTCCCACTTCCCCCAACCCTAATACCCGCACACCCCAGCACCCGTGGTTGGTTTACTAAATACTGCTGCTCGATTTTGTTGAATATTCGCAGCAAACTTTACACTTGAGCAGAATTACATCTCGGTCAACTATTCACACCAGATTTTCTTTACAGATCAGCGGAATTACATCTGTGAGTTCTGCGGGCGAGCTTTCAAAACGGACAAGAACCTCGTGGTCCACCGACGGATTCACACTGGAGAGAAGCCTCTGCAGTAAGGAGAGGGGGCTAGTATCTGCATGAGGGCAGAGTTGGGGGAGGGGTTGTGTGATTATAGGGACAAATCTCTTGTCCTTCTTCCCCCGCACACTCCTGTCTCGTGCTCTGCCCCCCACCGCCCCCCCCATCTCCAGCCTCACACTCCTTCCAGTCGCGCCCTCCGCCCCCTCCCGTCGCGCCCCCTCCGCCCCCTCCCGTCGCGCCCCCTCCGCCCCCTCCCGTCGCGCGCCCTCAGCCCCCTCCCGTCGCGCGCCCTCCGCCCCCTCCCGTCGCGCGCCCTCCGCCCCCTCCCATCGCGCGCCCTCCGCCCCCTCCCGTCGCGCGCCCTCCGCCCCCTCCCATCGCGCGCCCTCCGCCCCCTCCCGTCGCGCGCCCTCCGCCCCCTCCCATCGCGCGCCCTCCGCCCCCTCCCGTCGCGCCCCCTCCGCCCCCTCCCATCGCGCGCCGTGCTTTTCTTTATATATGGCTTTTGATCACACACTTGTGCTCTGACTCCGTCTCCCTCTCTGTCTGTCCAGGTGTGAGATCTGTGGATTTACCTGCAGACAGAAGGCTTCCCTGAACTGGCACATGAAGAAACACGACGCCGAGTCCGGCTACCAGTTCTCCTGTGACATTTGTGGCAAGAAATTTGAGAAGAAGGACAATGTGTCAGCCCACAAGAGTAAGAGTCACCCGGAGATGCTGCTGGCCTCAGTCACCAGCCTGGCAGCCCTGGAGGAGAGTGGAGCCTTCGGGGAAGGACCCAGCTTCATCCAGAGTCCCACCTTTGTGGAAGAGCAACCGCTGCCGGCAGACAACAACCTGGAGGGGGAGACCCGTCTGGAAGGGTGGACCCGTCTGGAGGAAGGCAGCTGTCTGGAGGGTGGGATACGTCTAGAGGTGTGGACCCGTCTGGAAGAGGGAAGCCGTCTGGAGGAGGCCAGCCATCTCGAGGAGACCAGCCGTCTGGAGGAGGCCAGCCATCTCGAGACCAGCCGTCTGGAGGAGGCCAGCCATCTGGAGGAGACCAGCTGTCTGGAGGAGACCAGCTGTCTGGAGGAGACCAGCTGTCTGGAGGAGACCAGCTGTCTGGAGGAGGCCAGCCGTCTGGAGGAGACCAGCTGTCTGGAGGAGGCCAGCCATCTCGAGACCAGCTGTCTGGAGGAAGCCAGCCGTCTGGAGGAGGCCAGCCGTCTGGAGGAGGCCAGCCGTCTGGAGGAGGCCAGCCATCTGGAGGAGGCCAGCCATCTCGAGGAGACCAGCTGTCTGGCAGCTGAGGAGCCTTAATATTGTTGCCTCCAAAAAATGATCCCATGACAGATATTTAACTGTAGTTGTTGGCCTTAATCCTGAGGTGCAGAGGTCTGCCCTCCCCACACAGGAGCTGGAGTGAGATGCTCTCCTCTCAAGGGAGCTGGAGTTACGTGGGGGGTTGTCCCTTCAATGGCGCAGGAGCATGGGGAGGCGGGGGTCCTTTCTGCGGGGCCGAAGCCAAAGTCCGCCCCTCCAAAATGTAGGCAATGAATGTCACCATCTGTTGCCTGGACCTTGGCACTTTTACTAGGGAAGATCCGCACATGGGGGAGTAGGTGTGCAGAGGGCTGGTGTTGGTGTGGGGCCTGTTTTGCAGACTGATGCCCCCCCTTTCTCTCTCTTTTCCCTCTCTTTTGTCCCCCCACCCCACACACACACACAAACTGAGCCGGAGTGCAGACCCCAGCTGTTAGTCCAGTGTCTTCCTGTATTCTGGAACTCCAATTCCCCGCCAACCTCCCTCTGACCCACAGCATGAGGAGAAACCCGGAGCTCACGAGTCTGAACTAGTGGTGCAGATCCTGGGATACACGCTCGGTAGGGGAGTGTCTGTCTCCATATGTAATCCCACACTGAGATGCGCTCTGTGTGCTGTGCCTATCTTGACATGGAATGAAGCATAAACAGATCAAGCATCGCTATCTTCTCCCTCTTGAGCAGCCTCCACCCTTCCACTGTTCCTCCTCATTGCACGGACTGCTGCTCTCACTCTGTCCCCCTGCAACCCTTCCCATATACTCCAACCGCCTCGGGGTGCCCTCTCCTCCCCTCCTCTTTCTCGCTCTCTCCTCACCACACCTTCCACTGCTGTCCTCTGTGCGTCCTTCCTACAGCCGGATTCTTTTAAGAGAAGAATCTAGTTTCTTGAGATTTTGGTCCTATTTTCAGGATTTGTAAATAGTTAGTGAGAGTTAGCAGCCAATTAGACAGTCAGTGACAGAGCCTGCGACACGGTGGCCAGTGTCCGCTTCCTGTTGTAACTGTATTACTGTTTAAAAAAACAAAAATTATATCAATAATAAAACCTTCATCATATGCATTCCTGCTATTTAAACATGCCATCTCGGTCAATTTGTGAATGGGGCAGTGGCCAGTTTGCTACTTTAATATTTTCCAGGTTTCTCATGAAATGTCAACCCTACATCACCTACAACAGCACCCTGACACTCTTGGCAAAGGGAGATAATGTCGAACAAATTTGATTGAATTTTTTGAGGAGGCGACTAGGTGTGTAGATGTGCACAATGCAGTTAACGTAGTCTAAGGATTTTGCTGAGGCCTCGCATGGGAGACTGGTCATGGGATCCAGGGCAATTTAGCAAATTGGATCCAACATTGGCTCAATGACAGGAAGCTGAGAACGATAGCCGAAGGATATTTGGGTGTGACTGGAAGCCGGTGTCCAGTGATGTTCCCCAGGGATTGGTGACGGACCGCTTGCTGTTTGTAGTGTGCACTAATGATCTGGACGTGAATGTAGGTCAATCAGTAAATTTGCTGATGACACTTAAAATCATGAGGAGATTACTGGAGGCTAAAGATGGGCTGGTTAGATGGGCAGAACAATGGCAAATGGGAATTTAACCCTGAAAATTGTGAAGTAATGTATTTTGGGGGGGGGTACTAATAAAGCAGGGGAAGACACAATGAACGGTAGGAAGCTCGGAAATATAGAGGATCAAAGGGACCTTGGGGTGCATGTCCATAGATCACTAAAGGCTGCAGGACAGGGAGATAAGGTGGTTATGAAGGCCCATGGGATACTTGCCTTTATTAGCTAAGGTATAGAATATAAGAGCAGGGAGGTTATGATGGAGCTGTATAAAACACTGGTTAGGCCACAGCTAGAATACTGTGTGCAGTTCTGGTTGCCACTCGCTTCTCTCGCTGCCTCAGCTCGCTCTGAGCGATGAAGCTCAAGGTGGTCAAATCCTTCCCGGGCACTCTTCCTCCCCGTAGGCGGTTCTAGGCCATGGATTCCCAGGTGTCAGTGAGGATGTTGCACTTTTTCAAGAGGGCCTTATGGGTGTGCTTGAAGCATTTACACTGCTTTCCTGGAGCTAGCTAGCTGTATTGAAGCTCCAATGGTGCGCCTGCGTCAGGTGATCTGGCCCGTCCAGTGGATCTGATATACCGTGGGCAATGCTTTCATGCTGGGGATGTGGCCTGCACAAGAACAGCGACGTTGGTGTGCCTATCCTGCCAATGGATTTTCAACACCTTACAGAGGCAGCGCTGGTGATACTTCTCTCGAGTTTTGTGCTGGCTGCTGTACATAGTCCACAAATTGCCCCTGGGACCAGGCATTAAATTCTAAAAGTAAAATCAAACCTCAAGCAGGAGCCATCCAATGTGCAACCTCCTCTTGCAGGCTGCCACTGGAAGATGTGACTGCTCTTGTTGACAATAAGATTTGGAATGTGGTCTGTATTGTCCAAGGCCTTGTCATAGATTTGATAAGGGACGGGGGGGGGGGCGTGGAAGGACCTCTGTCTTATAGTTAAGGCCCATGCTTTTGTACGCCTCAATGAAGGTGTTGATGATGGCTTGGAGCTCGGCCTCTAAGTGTGCGCATACTGTAGTTCAATGACAAAGGATGGGATGACCTTGGATCTGGCCCGCAAGCGGCGGAGGTTGAACAGATTCCCAGTTCTGTGGTTTAGCTGCATACCAGCGAGGAACTTGGAGTGAGCTGGGCATCGCAGCAAGGCCGATAGAGAGGAGTGTCACTGTGACAGAACAGCCTTGCTTGACCCCAGTCCGAACATGAATTGGGTTGGAGATGGATCCATTGGTCAGGGTCACAGCTTGCATGCCATCATGGAGCAGGCGGGGGGGGGGGGGGGGGGGAATGGTAACAGCCAAAACTGAGGAGGATGCTCCATAATCCCTCGCAGTTGACCGTGTCGAAGGTCTTTGTGAGGTCAAAGGCCATGTACTAATGCTGTTCCCTGCATTTCCCTTTAGATAAATAGTCCAGTGGTAATGTCACCACCACCTTCCCATAGCCACAACTTGGTTCAAATGTAACTTCAGTATTGTTGGCAAGACCAAGGTGAAATTTTCCCACCTGTTCCTCCACCTCCAGGTGTTATCTTTCTTCTAGCTTTTGGGGGCATAGACTACTCTAAACAACTAGGCCAGTGGTGTTTATTGAGAGTCGACTGGAGCAGATTTGAGGTATGAAGGGGCAAGTCGAACGAGGACAGGTGAGGGTTAATTTGAGACAAGGTTTTGAACAATAAATGGTGAATTGTTACATCATGCGGCTGTGGTTAAATTTCAAATGGGAAAATGGTGATTGAAACATCTTGAATGTATTTATCTTAATTAGCTATATACAGATTTGGAGAGCCTGTCCCACTCCAGGCGTCCCTTAATTGGCCAACCAGCTTGAAATTGTGTTCCCAGACACTCGCAACTGTGGAAGCGTGTTGGCGTCCTCTTTCGGGCACTCTGAGCGCATGCATGACTGATGTAAAGCTCACACCTGCACCCACAAACACAATTGGACATAGTGAAACCTACGCACACGGAAACGCATGCTTGCACATGCACAGAAATACGAACATTTTCACACTCCCGGAGAACTGTGCATGTACGCTCAGTTTCTTAAAACTACACCCACCCACCCTGCATTGTCTGATACCAGTACAGAATCTGCACAGTGTGACTTGGAGCACCAGTGAACTGTCGTCATTCTAGGGGGAAGGGATAGTGTGTATGACAGCTCATTGAAGGGAGTGAACAAGCTGGTTCTGATGTGAACTCGGTTGGGGCCTGTGGAAGTGGGCACTAACAGCACTGGTAGACCTAGTTGTGATGAGTGTCTAGTGGCCATCGCCTCTGCTTCTACTGCAACACGGGCTGAAACCATCCAACTTCCTGAGTGCAGCTGAGACTGCGGCCAGGAGACCCATGCAGACTCGTTCTCCCATGCACACCCAAGCGCCCATGCAGATTCGCACTGCAGTCATCATGGCTGTGGAAAGAAATTCAACGATCTGCTCCAGCAGATTCCTAGGATTGTGGGAAGTGGCAGTGTCTCCGCGGAGTAGGAACATGCTGCCCTCTCTCAGGGTAACAGCATTTGTTCTCCCTTCACTGCCATTCCACCAGTGTCCTTGCTGTTACTCCTCATGGAGACGAGACTGCCGCTGCTGCCCATGTCCAGGTGGCGCAGTCCAAATCGGAGCCCTCGAGCTGCTCCTCCCAGAGTTGCTTGAGTGTGTCCTGCAAGACCATCCGCAATCTGCCCTCCAGTGGTTCTGTGCAGAGCGATCTGGGATCCTCGTCCATGAATTGCAGAAGTAGTATGCAGGTACAGCAAGTAATAAACAAAGCAAATGGAATTTTGGCATTTATTGCTAAAAGAATAGATTATAAAAGTAGGGAAGTGTTTCTGCAACTGTATAAGGCATTGGTAAGACTTCACCTAGACTGCTGTGTAGAGTTTTGGTCCCCTTATTTGAGGAGGGATGTAGTGGTATTAGAGACAGTTCAGTGGAGGTTCACGAGATTGATTCCAGAGATGAGGGGTTTGTCTTATGAAGAGAGATTGAGCAGTTTAGGTCTATACTCTCGAGTTTAGAAGAATCAGGGGAGATCAAATTGAGATATATAAGCTAATAAAGATGATTGACAAAGTAGATGTAGAGTCATAGAATTTACAGAGCAGAAGGAGGCCATTTAGCCCATCGAATCTGCACTGACCATTGGAAAGAGCACCCTACTTAAGCCCACACTTCCACCTATTGCCATAACCCAGTAACCCCACCTAACCTCTTTGGACACCAAGGGCAATTTATCATGGCCAATCCTCCTAACCTGCATATCTTTGGACTTGTGGGACGAAAATGGAGCATTCCACACAGATTGTGATCAAAGCCAGGAATCGAACCTGGGACCCTGGAGCCGTGACGCAACAGTGCTAACCATTGTGCTACCTTGCCGCCCATCATGTAGACTGGATGGTTCATCCTGTGGGCAGTCTTGAAGGAGAGGTCATGGTTTTCGGATAATGGGGCGCAAATTTTAAACAGGTGAGGAGAAATTACTTCTCTCAAAGGGTTGTGAATCTGTGGAATTGACTACCCCAGAGTCCAGTGAATGCCGGGACATGTGAGTAAATATGAGGAGGAGATAGATTTTTAATTAGTGGTGAGTTGAAGGGTTATGGAGAATGGGCAAGAGTGGAGATGAAGCCGAGATGAGATCAGCCATGATTGTATTGAATGGCGGAGCGTGCTCGAGGGGCTAAGTTACCTATTCCTGCTCCTCGTTCTTATGTTTAGTGAAAGACGGAAGCCTTTCAGCAGCCATGCTGCATTCATTAGGACGTCAGTGGTCAAGTCGAGGGAAACTCCTAAAAAGGCACTGAGAGAATACACAAGAGTAAATAGTTCAGTTTTGTTTGTAAAATTGGATTTGTTGGATAAAGGTGTTAACGAAAATATTTGTCCAGACTAACTTTTATTATGGGACGATGGCCTGGGGAAGCTGTGATGGGGCATGACCGATGGATGTAACAGTGGGAATGGGAAAGGGCGATTCTCTTGCGAGAAACAAGTCTGTCAGGGTTGAAAAAATTCAGGATATAACATCCTTGCCACTCACTTCTGTCCTGCCACCTCGATTCCTTGTGGCAATGCCAGCTCAGTTCAGGCTAGTTTTTGTTAATATGGTTCCTGGGATGTGGGCATCGCTGGCTGGACCAGCATTTATTGCCCATCCTGAATTGCTCTTAAACTGAGGGCATTTAAGAGTCAACCACATTGATGTGGCTCTGGAGTTACATGTAGGCCAGACCAGGTAAGGATGGCAGATTGAATGCAAATTACTGCGGATGCTGGAGTCTGAAACCAAAGAGAAAATGCTGAAACATCTCAGCTGGTCTGGCAGCATCTGTAGGGAGAGAAAAGAGTTAATGTTTTGAGTTCAGGTGACCCTTTGTCAAAGGATAGCAGATTTCCTTCCCTAAAGGATATTAGTGAACCAGGTGGGTTTTTATGACAATCGACAATGGTTTCATGGTCAGCGTTAGACTTTTCAGTACAGATTTTTTACTGAATTTAAATTTTACCATCTGCTGTGGTAGGATTCGAACTCGGGTCCCCGGAGCATTACCCTGGGTCTGGATTACTAATCCACTGACAATACCACTACTCCACTGCCTCTGTCCCAATCCCTCTTTACAGACCAGCCTCGCTCCATTTGTCAGTCCTGTTATAGACCCAGATTCACCGTTAATTATAGAGCCCAAACCTCATCCAGAGTTTGGTCACCAAATCCTCTGTGCTCCCTGAATGTGACCAGCAGCTCTCAATCCCCAGAAAACCACCCACAACACCCCCACTAAAATGGCTCCGGAATGTGGCAACTGGGGGCTTTTGACAGTAACTTCATTGAAGCCTATTTGTGACAATAAGCGATTATTATTAATAACAGTCAAAAGCCCCTCAGCTGCATGCTAAAAGCCTGATCCATTTTAAATGAACACTAGGCGGGTGTTTCTCATGTTCTGAACAACTGTTCAGCTAAGAGTGACGAACAAAAATATTCTGTGGAAAGACGCAGGCCAAGTTTCAAACACATGGATCCAAGCTGTTGAAGTCCCGTTTCCAAACATGGAGTACGTGACGACTGGCTCCACTTTATAGTATCGAGCATTGTAGCTCTGGCATCGGTTATTCTAATCCTCCATGAAGACCAGGGAGAGATATAAGTGAACAATATTGACTTTCAAAAAAGGGAAATGGATAAACGCTCAAAGGGAAACAATTTCCAGGAATTTGGAAAATGGACTGAGGGATTGGGATTAAATCAGCGCAGTAAGGCAATGGAGGGATCCAACCACAATTAAAAGGAATATTAAAATGGAACTGATACCAGATATAATAACTTTGGCACACCAGCTAGATGAGAAACAACTGGTAGCATGGTGGCACAGCGATTAGCACTGCTGGCTCACAGGATCAAGGCTCTGTGTTCAATTCCGACCTTGAGTGACTGTGGAGTTTACTTTTTCCCCATGTCTGCGTGGGTTTCCTCCGGGTGCTCCGGTTTCCTCCCACAGTCCAAAGATGTGCAGATTAGGTAGATTGGCCATGATCAATTGCCGCTTAGAATCCAACGATGTGTAGGTTAGGGGGGTTATGGGGTTATGGCAGGGGAAGTGGCCTAGGTCGAGCGCTCTTTCAGAGTCGTTGCAGACTCGATGGGCCAAATGGCCACCAACACTATAGAAATTCTATGATAGGACTTCTGGTGGCGATGATGTCCGAGTGAGCTGCACATTCGGCGGGCTCTCACTCCGGCGGGCGTTTAGGGGCTGATTCCCCGCGATAGCGGGACCACGGAGCTGAAGGAAGGCGGCAGCGAAAGTGCTGAGGAGCGGGCTGCGGCACATGGAACAGTGGGAGTCCAGGAGGCAGAAGAAGAGAGAGAAAAAGGGACAGAGACAAGGAGCTGAAGAAACTTACCTGGAACCTAAGAAGGTGGACACACGGACCCTGGACTTAGCAATCCAGCAGGCGCTGGATAACATGCTTCAGGTAATGAAATCCAGTTTTGAAGCGCTGAAGCGGGACAGCTTGGACCCAATCCAGAAAGCGGTGGATCAGCTGAACCAGAGACTGGATGCGCAAGATGTTAAAGTTAAGGAGATGGGAGAGGCGGTGGAGCAGCAGACGGTTGCGGCGCTAGAAGTTGACGGGCTGAAGGAGCGGCAGAGAAGACTGTTAGACAGAGTGGAAGAACTGGAGAATAGAGCCCGCAGGAACAACCTGAGGATGGTCGGCCTCCCGGAGGGGGCTGAGGGAGCTGATGCCGCAGCATTTGTAGCAGACCTATTGATGCAGCTGATGGGGGCCGAAGACTTTCCGCGACCGCCGGAGCTGGAGGGGCATACAGAGTACAGGTGAGGCAGGGGTGGCCATGCGGACCTCCCCCCCCCCCCCCCCCCGCCCGATGGTGATTAGGTTCCACAGGTTCGTGGACAAGGAGCGGGTGCTGCGGTGGGCAAAGAGTGCCAGGAGCAGCGCGTGGAACAACAGTGTCCTCAGCATTTACCAGGACCTAAGCCAGGAGGTGGCTCAGCGGCGAGCAGCCTTTAAGAATGTCAAGGAGGTGCTGTTCAAGAAGCACGTGAAGTTTGGTCTGCTGTTCCCAGCTCGGCTATGGGTCACGCACCAGGGTCAACACCACTACTTCTCCGAGCCTGAAGAAGCAATGGACTTTGCGAGGGATCAGGGGCTGGTCCCGAAAAGAGGCCCCACGGGCGCAAATTAGGGCCCGAGGACTACCGTGGGAAGGAACGCCGAATGGGCCTGGACTGCTGTTCAATGGTTTGCTGGGTCAAAGGTGCCAAGCGGAACATTTGGGACTCTTTCCTTTGTTCATGGACATTGGTTTGGGTTTTTTCTTTTGTGTTTTTTTTTCCTCATGTTTTTGTTTTTTCCTCTTTTTTCTTTTTTTCTCTTTTTGGGCGGATTTGTACTCTTGGTGCGGCTCGCGGAGGACACTGGAGCTGGCACGGTAACGAAGGGGGGCCAAGGACGTCAGCAAGGGGGGCCAAGGACGTGGGTTGGGGGGTTTTTTGTTTTGCTGATGTCCATGCCGTCCTGTGCCAGTGAGTTTGCTCCAGTGGGTTGGCGAGGGGGATGGGGAGTGGGGAGGAGGATGGGGAAACAATGGGAAATGAGACAGGAGGGCGCCGGAGTGATGAGTCACCGGGCTATCAGATTGGCAAGTCAAGGGAGTCAGGTGGGGGGGGGGGAGATCACAGCCAGTAGATGGTGGGGGTATCGGGGGATGTTGTTAGGGGGGGGGGGGAGGGGGTTCTGCTGACGTGGGAGGGACTTGAAATAGGCACTGGAAAGGAGGTCGAGGGTGGAGGCAGCCAACAGGCGGGCCAGGAATGGTGCGACGCACGGGCCGGGGGTCGGCCCGAGAAAGGCGATGGCTGACCAGCATTTGGGGGGGGGGGGGGGGTTGTGCCCCCCGACCAGGCTGATCAGGAACGTCGGGGGACTGAATGGGCAGGTTAAGAGGGCGCGGGTGTTCGCGCACTTGCGGGCTCTGAGGGTGGACGTAATTATGTTGCAGGAGACACATCTGAAAGTGTCTGACCAGACCAGGCTAAGGAAGGGCTGGATTAGCCAGGTCTTCCACTTGGACTCGAAGTCCATTGGGGTGGCAATCATGATCAACAAGCGGGTGCAATTTGAGGTGGAGGGCATAGCCGCAGACAGGGGGGGCAGATACCTGATTGTATGGGACAGACTGGAGGGGAGAAGAGTGGTGCTGGTGAATATATATGCCCCGAACTGGGATGACGTGGACTTCATTAAAAGAGTGCTGGGGAAGATCTCGGACCTGGACTCTCGCAGGTTAATAATGGAGGGGGGGGGCAGGGACTTTAACATGGTCCTTGACCCGGCTTTGGATCGGTCGTGTCCCAGAATGGGTAGACTCCCAGCAATGGCAAGGGAGCTGAAAGGGTTTATGGAGCAAATGGGGGCAGTGGACCCCTGGAGAGGTAGACAGCCAACAGGAAGGGGCTACCCGTTTTACTCGCACGTCCATAACGTATATTCTAGGATAGATTTCTTCGTACAAAGCAGGGATTGTATAGGGGAGGTGAAGAACACGGAATATTCGGCAATTACTATCTCAGACCATGCCCCCTGGGTAGACCTGCAGATCGGGAGGGTGAACTACCAATGCCCGCAGTGGAGGCTAGAAGTGGGACTGCTGTCGGAGGAGGGGATCTGTGATAGGCTTCGGAGGTGTATGCAAAATTACTTGCAGGTGAATGACACGGGGGAGGTCTCAGCGGCGACCCTGTGGGAAGCGCTAAAGGCAGTAGTGCGGGGGGAGCTGATTTCAATTGGGGCCCACAGAGCCAAGGCAGAGATGGATAGATTGGTCAGGGAAATGGGTTGGATAGATGAAGAGCACGCGGAGTCCCCAGGGGAGGTTTTACTCAGGGAGAGGCAGAGACTACAGGCGGAACTGGGGGCACTATCCACGAGTAGGGCCGTGGAACAGCTTAGCAAGGTGAGGGGCGTGGTGTATGAGCATGGGGAAAAGGCTAGCAGACTGTTAGCGCAGCAACTCAGGAAGAGGGAGGCGGCCAGGGAAATAGGTAGAGTGAGGGACGAGGGGGGCGCAAAGTGGAGGACCCGGCAGGATTGAATAAGGCAGGGGTGGGCAAACTACGGCCCGCGGGCCGCATGCGGCCCGCCAAAGGTATTTCTGCGGCCCACCAAGTCATTTAAAAAAAAAAAAAAAAATTTTTTTTTTTTTAATTTTTTTTTTTTTTAAATTTTTTTTTAAAGTTAATGGGGGGGGCTCTTGGGTTACTTACTGGTATAGGGTGGATACGTTGACTTGAGTAGGGTGATTATTGCTCGACACAACGTCGAGGGCTGAAGGGCCTGTTCTGTGCTGGACTGTTCTATGTTCTATATGAGGCGCCCAGAATCATAACCGGGTGAAGTAATTATTTTACTTAATATACTATGCGGCCCTTTGTGAATTGTGAATTTCTGAATGTGGCCCTTGCACGGAAAAGTTTGCCCACCCCTGGAATAAGGTATTCCGGGACTTCTATCGCAAGCTGTATACTTCGGAGCCGCCGGAAGAACCGGAGGAGATGAAAAGGTTTCTGGACGGGTTAACATTCTCAACAGTATGTGGGGGGGGGGGGGGGTGCAGGTGGATGAGCTGGGGGCCCCGATTAGAGTGGAGGAGGTATTGGCGGGCCTAAAGGCCATGCAGTCGGGGAAAGCCCCGGGGCTGGATGGATACCCAGTAGAGTTCTATAGGAAGTTTTCTGAGCTGGTGGGCCCGGTCTTGGCGAAGGTTTTCAATGAGGCAAGTGACAGAGGGCCCCTGCCGCCGACAATGTCGCAAGCCACTATATCATTGATATTGAAGCGGGGTAAAGACCAGGAGGCGTGCGGGTCCTACAGGCAAATCTCCCTGATTAATGTTGACGCCAAGCTCCTGGCAAAGGTACTGCCGGTTAGAATGGAGGACTGCATACCGGAGGTGATTGGGGAGGACCAAACTGGGTTTGTGAAAGGTAGGCAGCTGGCGGCCAACCTGAGAAGATTACTTAATGTGATAATGATGTCCCCGGCGGGCAGGGAGGTGGAGGTAGTGGTGGCGATGGACGCCGAGAATGTGCTCATGAGGGAGGAAGGGTCCCAGACGGAGGAACTGAATCTTAAATGGGAGGAGGAGCTAGGTGGGGAAATGGAGGACGGGCTATGGGCAGAGGCCCTGAGTAGGGTAAATTCGACCGCGACATGTGCCAGGCTCGGGCTGATTCAATTTAAGGTCGTTCACCGGGCCCACATGAGGGTTGCTCGGATGAGCAAATTCTTTGGGATAGAGGACAAATGCGCTAGGTGCGCGGGAGGACCAGCGAACCACGTTCACATGTTTTGGGCATGCCCTAAGCTTAGGGGGTACTGGGAGGGATTTGCGGGCGTCATGTCCCGGTTTCTAAAAAGAAGGGTGGCGATGGGTCCAGGGGTGGCAATTTTTGGGGTTTCGGAAGACCCGGGAGTCCAGGGGGAGAAAGAGGCCGATGTTTTGGCCTTTGCTTCTCTGATAGCCTGGCGACGAATACTATTGGCGTGGAGGGACTCAAAGCCCCCGAAGACGGAGTTGCGGCTTGCGGACATGTCGAGTTTCCTGGGTATGGAAAAAAATAAGTTCGCCTTGAGGGGATCTGTACAGGGGTTTGCTGGAGGTGGCAACCATTTATTGACTTCTTTGCGGGAGAGTGAGCGTCAGCAGGGGGGGGGGGGGGGGTAGAGTAGAGTAGGAGGGATAAAATGGCGGGTAGTACCGGTGGGAGAGGAGTGGGCTTGTGCAGTATGTTACGATTGAGGTATTGAATGTACGTGGATGTTTGCACATTTTTGCCTTTTTTGCTTTCTTTCTGTTGATGTCTAACTGTTTACAAAGCCAAAAACTACCTCAATAAAATTGTTTATTAAAAAAAAAAGAAATTCTATGCTAAAGTTTATTTGCAAAATAATATGGAGTCTTGCAGCTTTGTGTCTGCTAGTCGGTGTCTGGAATCGATCTAAGGCAAAAGCCCTCATTTGCGAGGTGAATCCCCACCCTGATAGATTTTTCCTGGCTCTATTAACTGATCGCCTCTTAAAATGGGCTAGATACCACATCCCTCTCCCTCTTAGTTTGTTTATACAATGATAATAGTTAAACTGTACAGTTCCCAATAAATTAACACTTTACCCATTCAACAGTCCATCGTAGATTTAGTCTATCTGGTGGTTCCTGCTACCTGGCAGAACAATGACTTGCTGGTGAGCCAAAGCTACTATACCAAGTACTAATGTCGCTCAGTGAGCACAGGGATGATGAATGAATGGGATTTTGGTGTAAATTAGGATCTGGACGGCAGAGCTTTGGATGATATGCAATTTGTGAAGTTTTGTAACAGGAATGGTGAGACCAGTATAATATTGGAACATTCAAATGTGGATTTTGAGACAGTCGGGGTGAACTCAGCAGCTGGTCTGAGGCACAGGTGATAATGGGAGATATTATGGAGATGTGAATGGACAGGATGGGGGGAGGGGGTGGCGAGACTGTGGGGTTAGAAATCAACCTAATCAAAGGGATTACACATGATATGCAGGATCTGCTTCCATCTCAGACATTGGGAAAGGAGGGGTGGACTCACTGACTGGGAACTGAAGAGAATGGTTTTCACCTGCCCAAATTCAAAATGACAAGCACAGCCATGAACTCAAAAACGGTTTAGAGACTAAATAACTGGACAAACAGACTTACCAGGCACACCAACAATAGCCGGGATAGGATAGTAACTCGCGTGAATAATCCAAAGTAAGTAGTAGATCCATGATTCTAATGACAGCTGGTCATATTTAGAAAGATAGCTAAGTCCCTCGGACAAAACCCTTTCGATTGTTGAAGCATCCCGATATATTGTCCTCCGATTCCGCTCTATTGTTGGAACATGCCAATCTATTATTCTTGGATCCTGATCCATTTTTGGAACATTCCAGCCAATTGTTCTTGGATTTGGACACATTGTTGGAGCATTCCAATCTATTATTCTGAGTTTCTGATCCACTGTTTGAACATTCTAATCTATTTTCCTCTGATTTTCATCCAATGTTGGAACATTCCAATCGGTTGTGCATGGATTCTGCCTTTTTTTTTTGGAACATCTCAATCTATTGTTCTTGGATTCTGATCCATATTTGGAGCATTCCAATCTATCATTCTGGGTTCCAGATCCATTGCTGGAACATTACGATCTATTATTCTGGGTTTCAGATCCATTGTTGGAATATTCCAATCTATTGTCCACGGATTCTAATAAATGCGGGCTTTTCCTCAGATCAATTCCAGACACTGACTAGCAGGCACAAAACTGCAAGACTCCATATTATTTTGCAAATAAACTTTACCATAGGATGGTAAAGAGTAGGAGCCATTTGGCGCACTGAGTCTGCACCGAACCTCTGAAAGAACATCCTACCTCAGCCCACTTCCCCTGCCCTATCCCTGAAACCCCATAACCCCACCCAACCTACACATCGTTAGATTCTAAGGGGCAATTTATCATGGCCAATCCACCTAACCTGCACATCTTTGGACTGTGGGAAGAAAAGGAGCACCTGGAGGAAAGCCACACAGACACGGGGACAAAGTACCAACTCCACACAGACAGTGACCCAAGGCCAGAATTGAACCCGGGACCCGAGAGCTGTGAGGCAGCAGTGCTAACCACTGTGCCACCATATCGCACCATTCTTGCATTCTGATCCACTTTTGGAACATTCCAGTCTATCATTCTCGGATCTTGAGCCATTGCAGTGGCTTTCCAGTTTATTGTTCTTGAATTCTGATCCATTGTTGTAGCTATCCGGTCTATTATTCTGTGATCCTGATCCATTATTGTAGCTATCTGGCCTATTGTTCTCTGATCCCGATCCATTGTTGCACTATTCCAATCTATTGTTCACATTCTGATCCGTTGTTGTAACATTCCGGCCTATTGTTCTCTGATTCTGATCTATTGTTGGAACATTCTAATCTGTGGTTCTTAGATTCTGATCCATTGTGGGAACATTCCAGTTTATTATTCACTGATTCGGATTAATTTTTGGAACTTTTTAATCCATTCTCGGATTGTGATCTCTTCTGTTCCTCTCTCTGAAGTCGGAAGAGATGCTGTGGCTGATACTATAAGGTAACATGCTGAAAGGAGTCCCCAGTGAATAGAAGAGGGAAACCTTCCCCCAGTGACACAATTAAGTTTCATGGAGGCGGAGATTAATTCCAGTCACTGAACAAACAGGTACAGTCAACCCCTTTCAATCCAACATTTTATATAACAATAAAGTCGAACAGTTACCCGGTTTGGATGGGATGTATGAGCAAACGAATGATGGAATTGGTGGAGGGACTGACCTTAATCTTTCAATTCTCCTTTGGGTATGGGCGTGGTGTCAGAGAAGTGGAGGGTTGTAAATGTTCCTCCTTTATAAAAGGCAATGCACCCAGGAACGGCTGGGTCCTTGGTATAATATAAGTGAAACACGGAGGAAAATTTTAACTTCGTAATCTGGAAGAAAATAAGTTAAAAGGGGGTTTATAAATGACGAGCAGAATAGATCCATTCATGGGAAATCAAGTCTTATTGTTATGGGAGAGGTGTTTTCAGAACCCCAAAATGTATCATGGAGTTCAACCCACACCCGCCTTTAATGGATTGTTGCTTTTGAAGCACACGGCTTGTTTTCCAGGTGTTGTAGTACAATTATGGACACGTAGTTTTAAAAACAAAACAATGTTTATTCCATGAACTCAAATTAACCTCTTAAATACGGCAGCATGGTAGCATGGTGGTTAGCATAAATGCTTCACGGCTCCAGGGTCCCAGGTTCGATTCCCGGCTGGGTCACTGTCTGTGCGGAGTCTGCACGTCCTCCCCGTGTGTGCGTGGGTTTCCTCTGGGTGCTCCGGTTTCCTCCCACAGTCCAAAGATGTGCGGGTTAGGTGGATTGGCCATGCTAAATTGCCCGTAGTGTCCTAAAAAGTAAGGTTAAGGGGGGGGGAGGTTGTTGGGTTACGGGTATAGGGTGGATACGTGGGTTTGAGTAGGGTGATCATTGCTCGGCACAACATCGAGGGCCGAAGGGCCTGTTCTGTGCTGTACTGTTCTATGTTCTATGTTAACACCCCTTACTTCAAAGATAACCCCGAAAGTAATACAACACTACCCAATCCTGCAAACTGTTCCTTTACACATCCAAAAGACTTAACAAATCCTTCAAACAGAAGCACATTAGAAATTATATTCAATACTGTGACCTTTTTACAATTCCGATTTCACCAAAGGATTCAGAGAGAGTCCTTCATGGCAGAGATCACCAGCAATGCAGCTCACAGCCACACCCAAGCTTTCTTCAAACTGAAACTAAAACTAACCTCAAGGCTGAACTGAGCTCAGCTCCACCCACTCTCTGACATCACTATTTTCTTAAAGGTACATTGCTTAAACATCCATTTCTTAAAGGTACTCTCACATGACACCTCCCCCAATAAAAAAAACCCCATCAACTTCAAGATGGTTTCATTTTTAACCTTGCACCATCAATTAAGAAATGCACACAGTAAAAATACTTTTTCATTTAAAAAAAACATGCAAACAGGCATAGTAATATAGTCAATTTTTCCCGTTCTGCTTCCTCCAACTGAAAACCTTCTTGATTGACAGTCTCTTAGAACAAGAAAGTCTCTGCATGATCCATCCATTCCTCTACTCCTCGGCATTTCTCTTTAGAATCAGATACTTTAGTTCAATCTGACCACAGAGCCCCTTGCAATTCTCCAATACAGAAGCATTGGTGATCACAGCTTTCAGGCAGTCAAATGCCTGTTGAAAGTTCGCTGTCCATTGAAATCTTTTACGTTTCTTCAGCAATAGTCCACGCACAACCATTGGGTACTGTCTGGTTTAGGTACCATCACTATGGGTGAACTCCATTGGCTGCAACCCACTTCAATTATGCCATTTTTAAGCATACTCTCAATCTCTTTGTTAACCTGTGCCAAGTTTAAAGGGTTAAGTCTATATGGATGTTGTTTGATCGGAACAGCATTTCCCACATCCACATCATGTATAGCCATTTTAGTCCTTCCCAATTTATCTATACAAACTTTCCCATGTGATAGCAATAACTCTTTCAGGTCAGTTCGTTCATTTTTCCTCTGGAAGGCAACTTAACAATTCATCCCAATTTTTAAGAACATCCTCATTTTCCAATTTAATTTGAGGTATGTCAAATTCACAGTCATCTGAATTTGGTTTGTCACTTTGAGTTAGAATCATTAAAACCTCCTTTTTCTCTCCTTCCCTTTCAAAGTACCTTTTCAGCATATTCACATGACACACTCGGTGAGTCTTCCTTCTATCTGGTGTTTTTACCACATAATTCACCTCACTTAATTTCCTTTCAATCTGATACGGTCCACAAAACCTAGCTTTTAAAGGCTCCCCTACCACTGGTAACAACACAAACTTTATCTCCACTTGCAAAACTACGAACTGTGGATTTCTTGTCTGCTACCCGTTTCATCAGATTTTGTGCAACTTTCAAATGTTGTCTAGCCAATTCACCTGCTCTATTTAATTGTTCCCTAAAATTTGACACGTAATCCAATAGTGTAATTTCCGATTTCTCACTCCAATTTTTCTTTGATCAATTTAAGTGGTCCTCTTACCTCATGACCAAAAATTAGTTCAAAAGGACTAAATTTGGTTGACTCAATAGGTGTATCCCTAATTGCAAACAGTATGGATGGAATTCCTTTATCCCAATCCTCTGGATAATCTTGACAATAAGCTCTCAACATTGTCTTTAATGTCTGATGCCACCTTTCTAATGCTCCCTGTGATTCTGGATGGTACGCAGTTGATTTAAATTGTTTTATTCCTAAGCTATCTATAACTTCTTTGAATAACTTTGATGTAAAATTTGATCCTTGATCCCATTGTATTTCTGTGGGTAGTCCATATCTAGTAAAGAATTTAAGGAACTCCTCCACAATCTTTTTAGCTGTAATATTACGTACTGGAATGGCCTCTGGAAACCTCGTAGACACATCCATTCTTGTCAAAAGATATTGATTCCCACTTGGTTTTAGGAAGCGGTCCTACACAATCAATTAGGACCCCGTAAAAGGTTCCTCAATTGCTGGAATGGGTATCAAGGGTTCCCTAGCACTTGACATGTGTGGCATGATTGACAAAATTCAACTACATCCAGGCCAATAAAAATGTTTTTGGATTTTAGCTTGAGTTTTCCTTATTCCCAAATGACCTCCCACTGGTACCTCATGTGAAAATCGCAACACCTCCTTTCTATACCCTACTTGATGAACTTCTGCCCACTTTTCATCCGCCTGCATATGTACAGGTCTCCATTTTCTCATCAAGACATCACTTTTACAGTAATAACACTCTGGTATACTCTCAGATTCCTCTTCCGTATTTGCTTTCTGATACATCTGTTTTATTTCTACATCTTTCTGTTGTAACTCCGCCAATTTTCCTGAACAAAAAATATCCGCCTCATCCTCCTCCTGTTCTTGTTCTTTTTCAACCATCTGATCAAAAATCGTTTTGAATAATTGCACTTCAACTTCATCTTCACTCTTTGATTTCTCCTCATCTTAACCTGTGACTTTGCGACTATGTTACTGCACAATCCGGAAAAATCCCAGGATATTCGTCCTTCAACACTTCAGTTGTCTAATTTTCCACTGGCTTATCAACCACAGTAGCCAACCTGCGGTCCAGTTATACCATTACCCAAGATAAACTGTATTCCTGGACAAGGTAGTTTATCTATTACTCCTACTACCACTTCACCACTCTTCATTGGACTTTCCAACCTTACCTTATATAATGGAACGCTACTCCTCTCACCCTGAATTCCACATATCACCACCTTTTCTGGCAACATTCTTCCCAAACTACATAATTCCTCATCTCTTACCATTAAAGATTGACTAGCCCCTGTATCTCTTAAAATTATGACTTCTTTACCTGCTCCTCCTGGTACACATGAGTAAACTTTACCCACACAAGTAAATTCTTTAAAGTCACCTGGCACCTTCTTAACAATTACTTCTTGAACAGGCTGTACAATTGTTTGCACCTCCTTTGCTTCCCTTGGGCTTTCCTTTACCACTCTAACAAATCCCACTGTCTTATCCTGTTTTGCATAATTATTTTAACGATTTTCAAACTTGATTACTCGATCGATGTATCAATTTTTTGACTTCCTGATGTAAATTACGCTGTAATCCAGCTTTTGGGCTCTGAAGAAACTTCTTGAATAAAATACATGATTATTAAAATACCATTTGTAATGCAATGAAGTCCAATAAAATACAAAGCAGTCATCGTGCTTCAATAAAGTCCAATCCAAATCCAATCAGATTTCAACCCATACTAATGCAGTCAATTCCAGCTCAATCTAATCCAATCCAACCAAAGCAATTTAAACCTAATCCTTCCTTTGCCAATCCAATCGATTATAATCAACTCCAATCCAGAAAAATCATCAGGTTCTCATTTGATCCAATAATCAGAAACATCCTGGGGTGTTCACCATTGATCAGAAATTCAACTGAACTATCCAAAGATTGTGGTGACAGGAGCAGGTCAGAGGCTGGGGATCATGAGGTGAGTAACGCACCTCCTAACTCCCCAAAGCATGTCCACCATCTACAAGGCACAAACCAGGAGTGTGACGGAAGTGCAGCTCCAACAACACTCAAGAAGCTCAACACCATACAGGATGAAGGAGTTTGTTTGATAGGCATCCCTTCCACAAACAGTCACTCCCTCCAACATCGACGCGCAGGAGCAGCCATATCTTGCATCTACAAGATGCACTGCAGGAACTCACCAAGGATCCTTAGGCAGCAAATCTACCACAGTCATCTAGAAGGACAAGGACAGCAGACACATGGGAACCCCACCACCTGGAGGTTCCCCTCCAAGTCAATCACCATCCTGACTTGGAAATACATCACGATTCCTTCACTGTTGCTGCGTTAAAATCCTGGAACTCACTCCTGAACTGCACCATGGACGTACCTATACCTCAAGGACTGCAGCGGTTTAGGAAGGCAACTCACCATCTTCTCAAGGGAAACTAGGGATTGGCAATGAATGATGGAGAAGCCAGTGATGCCCAGCTTCCTTGGATGAATAAAATGAAATCCGATGCCTCCCAATCAAATCCAATTCAATCAAAACCAGCTCAATCTAATCTAATCCAAATTAGTCAAAGAAAATAGAGTCTAGCTAAATAGATCCATCAAACTTAACTGTCAATTTTGAATCCTGCCCAATATATTCCGTACAATTGGGTTCAATCCAATATTCCTTTTCAGTCAAAACTAATCCAATCCAATAATTTCCAATCCCATCCGACCATTTCAATGCAACCAATCTAATTCTATTCAACCATTATTTTCCAATCCAAACCAATCCAATTGATTTCAATTCATTAGAATTCAATCTGACAAAAATAAGATCTTCTGATCTCAATCCAATCCAGTTGAAATTAATCTAATCCAATCAAACAATCACATTTTGGGCGGCATGGTGTTGCAGTGGTTAGCACTGTTGTCTCACAGCGCCGAGGACCCAGGTCCGATTGCAGTCCAAGGTCACTGTCCGTGTAGAGTTTGCACAATCTCCCTGTGTCTGCGCAGGCCTCACCCCCATAAATCAAAGATGTGCAGGTACATGGATTGGCCACACTAAATTGCTAAAAAACAATCACATTCCAATCCGGACAAAATATATTCAGTCAGAAACAAACTGAATCATCAAGCTACAAATCTACCCAATTCAATCAGTATCCAATCAAATCACCAGGCTACAAGCCAATCCAATCAAATCACTGGACTGTAATCCAATCAAATCTTACATTCCTCAGGTTTAATTGCAAACCCATCAAATGTAATTCGGACGTTTGGTTGAATAGAATCTAATCTGATCCTACCCAGACTGTTCCAATTCCATCAGTTAGGATCCAGTCAAATCTAATCTGTTTAATTTTTGATATGTTCAAAAGCATTTTAATGTAACGTGTTCTAACCCAGCCTAACCGATACAATGGCAAATTCCTAATCCAATTCATTTAAATTGCTCATTGCATTCACAACGTGAATCTGTAACTCATCAATCTTATTGGTAAGAATCCTAGCATGAGCACACACACACTACACCCCCATGATAATCTAAGTTTCTTTACGTCGACGTTTTCCCAAAAATATACTTTATTCTATGATATCTGAAAGAACATTGCAAATGTTTCAAAATGACTATGACAGAAAGACCAATAATACTCTGGTTTTTTATAGAGATCATGTTGCATTCTGATACAATCAAAAGAACATCCAGACATTTCAAAATAGTCATCACAAAGGGTCCAATGGTATTTAAGTTGTCTACATCGAATATGTTGCTCTCTGAGAAAGTCCAACACAATTGTAATGCATGTAATATTCACTGTATAAAGTCAATACAAGTTATAGATCCAGAGGGGGTTCGATACAATTCCACTCCCCTCAGTTCACGAAGGTTGAAAGGTCTTAGACAGTGGCCTTCCCCCATTGTCCTTCCCCCATTGTCCCTCTGTGGCAGCTGCCCCAAGCTTTACTGCATCCCTCAGGATGGATTCCTGGGCTTTGGAATGTGCAGTCTGCAACACTCGGTCAGGGACAACTCGTTGCAGCAGAAGAGCAACACGTTTCGGGCAGACCAAAGAGTATCATTTACTGAGGTGATGATGCTCCAGCAACAGCCGATGTTTCCCTATTTACTTCTTCCTCTTTCTCCTGTTGTTGGTTGTCCTTCCCATTTTCCATTCCAATATGGATTGCACTTCACATAAGAAGTTAGACACCCTGCTGCACTATAAAGGAATTGAATCCTATACATTTTCTCACCCTTAGATACGAAGGTACTAAATAGGAACATAAGTTGGCCATTCAGCCCCTCGGGCCTGCACTGCCCTTCAATAAGATCATGGCTCAAATTTCCTACCTATCCCCTCCTTTGCTGAAGAAGAATCTATCTACCTATGCTTTAAAACTATGTAAAACTATTGCGTTTGATAAGGTTACCCATGGTAGGCTATTGCAGAAAATACGGAGGCATGGGATTCAGGGTGATTTAGCAGTTTGGATCAAAAATTGGCTAGCTGTAAGAAGACAGAGTGGTGGTTAATGGGAAATGTTCAGCCTGGAGTTCAGTTACTAGTGGTGTACCACAAAGATCTGTTTTGCGGCCACTGCTGTTTGTCATTTTTATAAATGACCTGGAGGAGGGCGTAGAAGGATGGGTGAGTAAATTTGCAGATGACACTAAAGTCAGTGGAGCTGTGGACAGTGCAGAAGGGTGTTGCTGGTTACAGAGGGACATAGATAAGCTGCAGAGCTGGCTGAGAGGTGGCAAATGGAGTTTAATGCAGAAAAGTGTGAGGTGACTCATTTGGAAGGAGTAACAGGAATACAGAGTACTGGGCTAATGGTAAGATTCTTGGTAGTGTGGATGAGCAGAGAGATCTCGGTGTCCATGTACATAGATCCCTGAAAGTTGCCACCCAGGTTGAAAGGGTTGTTAAGAAGGCATACGGTGTGTTAGCTTTTATTGGTAGAGGGATTGAGTTTCGGAGTCATGAGGTCATGTTGCAGCTGTACAAAACTCTGGTGCGGCCGCGTTTGGAGTATTGCTTGCAATTCTGGTCACCGCATTATAGGAAGGATGTGGAAGCATTGGAAAGGGTGCAGAGAAGATTTACCAGGATGTTGCCTGGTATGGAGGGAAGATCTTATGAGGAAAGGCTTAGGGACTTAAGGCAGTTTTCGTTAGAGAGAAGAAGGTTAAGAGGTGACTTAATTGAGGCATACAAGATGATCAGAGGATTAGATAGAGTGGACAGTGAGAGCCTTTTTCCTCAGATGGTGATGGCTAGCACGAGGGGACATAGCTTTAAATTGAGGGGAGATAGATATAGGACAGATGTCAGAGGTAGGTTCTTTACTCGGAGAGTAGTAAGGGCGTGGAATGCCCTGCCTGCAACAATAGTGGACTCGCCAACGCTAAACGCATTCAAATGGTCATTGGATAGGCATATGAATGATAAGGGAATAGTGTAGATGGGCTTTAGAGCGGTTTCACAGGTCGGCGCAACATCGAGGGCCGAAGGGCCTGTACTGCACTGTAATGTTCTATGTTCTATTCAAGTGACCCCACCTTCACCACCCTCTGAGGCACAGAGTGCAGAAGTCACACATAAGTCTGGCGAGAAAAACATTCTCCTCATCGCTGTCCTATAATGGCGACCCCTAATTTTAAGCAGTGGCCCTAATTCTGTACTCACCCACAAGAGGAAACATCCTTTCCAAGTTCACCCCGTCAGATGTTAATTTATATGATTACATTCGATTAAGGCGGATAGCTAAAGTTAGACCATAAGAAATAATCCATTCGGCCCATCATGTCTGCTCCAGCATTCAATGAGATCATGACTGATCTGCTGTGATAATCCTCAACTACACTTTCCCGCCTTATCCCCATACCCTTGATTCCCTTACTGATTAAAAATCTGTCTATCTCAGCCTTGAACATACTTAATGATCCAGCCTCTACAGCTTTCTACGGTAAAGAATTCCACAGATTCACTACTCCCTGACAGAAGAAATTCATCCTCATCTCTGTCTTAACTGGGTGAGCCTTTACTCTGAGATTATGCCCTCTAGTCCGAGACTCTTCTCCCAAGAGGAAACAATCTCTCAGCATCTACCCTGTTAAATCCCCCTGAGAATCCTGAAAGTCTCATTAAGGTCACCCCTCATTCTTCTGAACTCCAACGAGTACAGGGCCAACCTACTCAAACTCACCTCACAAGAAAATCCCTCCATATCCGGGATTAATCCAGTGAACCTTCTCTGGACTACCTCCAATGCCAGTACATGTTTCCTCAGATAAGCATACAAAGTGGCAAAGATTAGTGGGAGACTAGAGGACTGGGAAATCTGACAAGTGATTTTCATTTCATTTCTTTAGGGGGCAACAGAAAGCTACAAAAAAAACTATAAAGAAGAGTAATATAGATTATGAGAGTAAACTTGCTCAGAATATAAAAACAGATAGTAAAAGTTTCTGCAAATATATAAAACAAAAAAGAGTGTCTGAGGTAAATATTAGTCCTTTAGAGGATGAGAATGGAGATTTAATAATGGGAGATGAGGAAAAGGCTGAGGAACTGAATAGGTTTCTTGGGTTGGTCTTCACAGTGGAAGACACAAATAACATGCCAGTGACTCATAGAAATGAGGCTATGACAGGTGAGGACCCAAAATCCTAGCCAAAAGGCTAGAAGACTGTGTACCTGAGGTGGTCACAGAGGACCAGACGGGCTTCGTCAAAGGTACACAGCTTACCGCGAACATCAGGCGCCTGCTGAACGTGATAATGACCCCCTCCGGGGAGAGAACACAAGAGGTGATCGTCTCCCTGGACGCAGAAAAGGCCTTCGACAGAGTCGAATGGAAATACCTCATAGAGGTACTGGAGCGGTTCGGGCTTGGAACAGGGTTCACCTCTTGGGTAAAGCTCCTATACAACGCTCCCATGGCGAGTGTACGGACCAACAATACCAACTCCCAATACTTCCAGCTGCACAGGGGCACCAGACAAGGATGCCCACTGTCCCCGCTGCTGTTCGCACTAGCAATCGAACCGCTAGCAATCGCGCTCAGGGCAGCAAAAAATTGGAGAGGGATCCGAAGGGGAGGTAGAGAGCACAGAGTCTCACTCTATGCGGATGATCTGCTCCTCTATAACTCGGACCCACAAAGCAGCATGGACGGAATCATAGCGCTCCTGAAAGAGTTTGGAGCCTTCTCGGGCTACAAACTCAACATGAGCAAAAGTGAGATCTTCCCAGTACACCCGCAAGGGGGGGGGGGGGGGGGGGGGGGGGGGGGGGGCAGCACTAAAGGGCCTGCCGTTCAAACAAGCCCGAAATAAATTCCGCTACCTGGGGATCCAAATAGCCCATGACTGGAAAGGGATCCACAAATGGAACCTCACCAGCCTGACGGAGGAAGTTAAAAAGGACCTGCAAAGATGGAACACACTCCCGCTCTCCCTTGCGGGGAGAGTCCAGACGATCAAAATGAACGTACTGCCCAGGTTCCTTTTCCTGTTTAGATCCATTCCGATCTACATCCCCAAGGCCTTTTTCAAAGCGCTGGACAAACATATCATGGCGTTCGTATGGGGGGGGTAAAAATGCTAGGATCCCAAAGAAGGTCATACAAAAAACAAAATCCAGGGGGGGGCTAGCCCTCCCGAATCTACAATTCTACCACTGGGCGGCAACAGCCGAGCGAGTAAGGGGATGGATCCAGGAGCCAGAAGCCGAGTGGGTGCGTGCGGAGGAGGCCTCCTGCATGGGAACCTCCCTCCGGGCCCTCGCCACGGCAGCACTCCCATCCCCACCCAAAAAATACTCCACCAGCCCAGTGGTGACAGCCACCCTCCAATCCTGGAACCAACTGCGGCAGCAATTTGGCCTGTACAAAATGTCGGACAAGGCTCCCATCTGCAACAACCATAGGTTCAAACCAGCACTGACCGACGCCACCTTCAAAAGGTGGAGGCAGGACGGGGGGACACTGACAGTCAGGGACCTATACACGGACGACAGGATCGCAACACTGGACGAACTGACAGAGAAATTTCAGCTAGCTGGGGGGAACGAGCTACGGTACCTGCAGCTCAAAAACTTCCTACGAAAGGAGACAAGGACGTACCCACAACCGCCACGACAGACACTATTGGAAGACCTACTGGACGCAAGTATCCAAGAGAAAGGGAACTGTAGTGACATGTATGACCGACTGGTAGACAGGGACGACACCGTACTGGACGCAACAAGAAGGAAATGGGAGGACGACCTGGGGATGGAGATAGGGTGGGGACTCTGGAGCGAAGCACTGCATAGGGTCAACTCCACCTCCACGTGCGCAAGGCTCAGCCTGACGCAACTAAAAGTGGTACATAGAGCCCACTTAACGAGAAACCGTATGAGTAGGTTCTTCCCGGAGGTGGAGGACAGATGTGAGCGGTGCCAAAGAGGCCCGGCCAACCACGCCCACATGTTCTGGTCTTGCCCCAGACTTGTGGAGTACTGGACAGCCTTCTTCGAGGCTATGTCCAAAGTGGTGGGGGTGAGGGTGGAGCCATGCCCGATAGTGGCAGTCTTCGGGGTTTCAGACCAGCCAGATCTATTCCTGGGGAGGAGGGCGGACGCCCTTGCCTTTGCCTCCCTGATCGCCCGCCGTAGAATCCTGTTTGGCTGGCGGTCAGCAGCACCACCCAGAGCTGCAGACTGGCTGTCCGACCTCTCGGAATCTCTCCAAATGGAGAAAATCAAATTCGCCATCCGAGGGTCGGACGACGGCTTCCACAGAACGTGGGAGCCATTCATGCAACTGTTCCGGGACCTGTTTGTGGCCAACGTACATGAGGAAGAATAGTCGGGTGGCCAAGAGCCAGGGGAAAATGGGCGGGAATCGGGGGAAGGTAGCCGGGGGGAGGGGGGGGGGGGCTACGGACTCGGTATGGGGGTTTGATGGCAAGCCAAGGCCCAAAACCAAACTATAAATAAATGCCTATAGACATGTGCCTCGGCCATATTGGGGAATGTAAAATATGTATGCTGGCTAAAGGGGGCGGCCACAATTATTGTTATGAAGATGCTTACCTGTAAATATTCATGTTAAATTTTTGTGTTTTCCTTTTTTTTTCTCTCTCTCTAATAACTTGTAATTTGTCATATATAAAATATGAAAACTCAATAAAAAAAAACATTTTAAAAAAAAAAATGACAGGTGAGGACCTTGAGAGGATTGTTATCACTAAGGAGGTAGTGATGGGCAAGCTAATGGGGCTAACGATAGACAAGTCTCCTGGCCCTGATGGAATGCATCCCAGAGTGCTAACAGAAATGGCTAGGAAAATTGCAAATGCACTAGTGATAATTTACCAAAATTCACTAGACTCTGGGGTGGTCCCAGCGGATTGGAAATTAGCAAATGTGACACCACTGTTTAAAAAAGGAGGTAGGCAGAAAGCAGGAAATTATAGGCTAGTGAGCTTAGCTTCGGTAGTAGGGAAGATGCTTGAATCTATCATCAAGGAAGAAATAATGAGGCATCTGGATGGAAATTGTCCCATTGAACAGACACAGCATGGATTCATAAGGGGCAGGTCTTGCCTAACAAATTTAGTGGAATTTTTTGAGGACATTACCAGAGCAGTAGATAACGGGGAGCCAATGGATGTGATATATCTGGATTTCCAGAAAGCCTTTGACAAGGTGCCACACAAAAGATTGCTGCATCAGATAAAGATGCATGGCTTTAAGGGTAAAGTAGTTGCATGGATAGAGGATTTGTTAATTAATAGAAAGCAAAGAGTGGGGATTAATGGGTGTTTCTCTGGTTGGCAATCATAGCTAATGGTGTCCCTCAAGGATCAATGTTGGGCCCACAATTGTTCACAATTTACACGGATGATTTGGAGTTGGGGACCAAGGGCAATGTGTCCAAGTTTGCAGACGACACGAAGATGAGTGGTAAAGCAAAAAGTGCAGAGGATACTGGAAGTTTGCAGAGAGATTTGGATAGGTTAAGTGAATGGGCTCGGGTCTGGCAGATGGAATACAATGCTGACAAATGTGAGGTTATCCATTTTTGTAGGAATAACAGCAAAAGGGATTATTATTTAAATGATAAAGTTTTAAATCATGCTGCTGTGCAGAGAGATCTGGGTGTGCTAGTGCATGAGTCGCAAAAAGTTGGTTTACAGGTGCAACAAGTGATTAAGAAGGCAAATGGAATTTTGTCCTTCATTGCTGGAGGGATGGAGTTTAAGACTGGGGAGGTTATGCTGCAATTGTATAAGGTGTTAGTGAGGCCACACCTGGAGTATTGTGTTGAGGTTTGGTCTCCTTACCTGAGAAAGGACGTACTGGTGCTGGAGGGTGTGCAGAGGAGATTCACTAGGTTATCCCAGAGCTGAAGGGGTTGGATTACGAGGAGAGGCTGAGCAGACTGGGACTGTACCCGATAGACTTTAGAAGGGTGAGGGGGGATCTTATCGAAAAATATAAAATTATGAAAGGAGTAGATTGGATAGATGCGGGCAGATTGTTTCCACTGGCGGGTGAAAGCAGAACTAGGGGGCATAGCCTCAAAATAAAGGGAAATGGATTTAGGACTGAGGAACGTCTTCACCCAAAGGGTTGTGAATCTATGGAATTCCTTGCCCAGTGAAGCAGTTGAGGCTCCTTCATTAAATGTTTTTAAGATAAAGATAGATAGTTTTTTTGAAGAATAAAGGGATTAAGGATTATGGTGTTTGAGCCGGAAAGTGTAGCTGAGTCCACAAAAGATCAGCCATGATCTCATTGAATGGCAGAGCAGGCTTGAGGGGCCAGATGGCCTACTCCTGCTCCTAGTTCTGATAAGGAACCTAAAACTGTTCACAGTATCCCAGGTGTGGTCTAACTAGTGATGTGGATAGTTTTAGCAGCACTTCTGTATTTCTTTACTCCATTCCCCTTGAATTAAATGCAACACTCCATTTGCCTTTCCTATTATGTGCTGAACTTGCATGCTAGTGTTGTGTTTACAGGGGGTTTACTTTTACTCAAAGTAGAAACAAGGAACCAGGTTGCCACTCCATAGGTAACTAAACCTGTTGCGAGAGTTTATAGTAGATATATTGTTACTTGCTCATGGTCTAAGATGGAGGAAAGGGAAATTTCCTACATGCCACTGATGATGGCGCCATATAATCATGTGACATACTATACAGAGCAGCAGCAGTTATAACATATAACAGCTAATGTTTTACGATGTATGCGCAAGTACCCTCAAATCTCTGTTCAGGAGCTTTCTGCAGACTTTCTCCATTAAATAACAGTCAACTCCTTTATTGTTCCTACCAAAGTGGCTAACTTCACATTTTCCGACATTATATTCCATCTGCTACATTTTTGTCCATTCAGCCAACCTGTCTCTTTGTGTCACTTGCCTTCCCAACCATTTTTGTATTATCCACAAACTTGGCAATAGAGCATTCACTTCCCTTGTCATTAATTTACATTATAAATAATTGTATCCCCAGCCTGGATCCTTGTGGCACTCCACTGGTTACAGGTTATCATCCTGAAAATGCCACTCTTATCCCAACTCTCTGTCCTCTATCAGTTAGCCAATCCTCTATTCATGCTTATATTCTACCCCCAACACTTATTAAGTAGCCTTTTGTATGGTACCTTATCAAACACTTTTGGAAATGATTATTATTTTTTCAAATAATACCTCCTTATTTTTTTTGCCATTAAGGGGCAATTTAGCATGGCGCATTCACCTACCCTGCACATCTTTGGGTTCAGGGGGTGAGACCCATGTAAACATGGGGAGAATGTCCAAACTCTATATGGATAGTGGCCCGGGGCCGGGATCGAACCAGGGTCCTCAGTGCTGTGAGGAAGCGTGCTGACCACTGTTTCACCGTGGCGCTCAGAAGAAGGCAGATTTTGCACCATTTTCTACTTTTCTATTCTTTGCTCCCTGAAGAGGGGAGGATGCACCATTGCTGGAGGCACTGCTAGACCAGTTTGATGCTTGGGGCAGAATCCTGATCCATCTCCTTGTCACTTTAATATTTGATCCCATGATAGGGAATGTATCGGATATTAAACTGACAAGAAGCCGAGAAGCGACCCACCTTTCTGGAAATTAAAGTGAAGAATTTAACACCGAGGATTGCCCATTTGATGCATGGGAAAACAATAGTTTCCACAGGAGCTGGAATTGAATTGGAAAAATCCCAGAGTGAAATCTTCTAGATGAAAAAAATCATTCGGAGTTCTTGGGATGGGGGTAATAAATTATTTTTTTTTGTAATTTAAGTGTAATGTTTGAGAAACATTCACCTTGACTTTTAAGAGAGGTTGTTTATTGATAGTGCGCAGATAATCAAAGTGTTTCCAGTTCCATGGACACTAAGACTGAAGGAGGAATTAGATGTTGTAATGAAGGGGCAGCGATGTGAAACATGACTAGGTCACCTGGGAGGCTGACTGTCGGTATAATTGGAACGTCTGAGAACGTTACGCCTCGGAGTCTCACCAGGTTCAGGTTGAAGCATCGCCCTCCCGTGGAGAATGGATTATCCAGCCATTTATAAAGTACAAGACATTTATTACCCGATTGTTGTGGCCTTTGGTGTTCCTGGTGAGTGAGTGTACCAGCTTCTTAATCGTGTGATTCCATGTTGACTGTGTTATGGTTTTAGATAGTGAATGATTGACCCCCCCCACCCCCCAACCTTCTGCCCTGGGGCAGCACAGTATCATTGTGGATAGCACAATTGCTTCACAGCTCCAGGGTCCCAGGTTCTATTCCCCGCTGGGTCACTGTCTGTGCGGAGTCTGCACATCCTCCCCGTGTCTGCGTGGGTTTCCTCCGGGTGCTCCGGTTTCCTCCCACATTCCAAAGATGTGCAGGTTAGGTGGATTGGCCTTGCTAAATTGCCCTTAGTGTTGGGTGGGGTTACTGGGTTATGGGGATAGGGTGGAGGAGTTGACCTTGGGTAGGGTGCTCTTTCCAAGAGCTGGTGCAGACTTGATGGGCCAAATGGCCTCCTTCTGCACTGTAAATTCTATGTAAATTCTATTCCGTTTGCACTTCCTAACGTTTGGCCATTTTGAAAAGTGTCGTATTTTCCTTGGATTGATTTTTTCGATCACTAGGCAGCTCGGGAATATAAGAACTAGGAACAGGAGTAGGCCATCTGGCCCCTCGAGCCTGCTCCGCCATTCAATGAGATCATGGCTGATCTTTTTGTGGACTCGGCTCCATTTACCCGCGTGCCCAACATAGACCTTAATTACATTACGCTACTGCTTAAAAATCTATCTATCTTCGCCGTCAAAACATTCAAAGAACTGCTTCACGGTGCAGGGAACTCCACAGATTCACGACCGTTTGGGTGAAGAAGTTCCTCCTCAACTCAGTCCTAAATCTGCTTCCCCTGATTTTGAGGCTATGCCCCCTAGTTCTGCTTTCACCCGCCAGTGGAAACAACCTCCCTGCTTCTATCCTATCTATTCCCTTCATAATTTTATATGTTGCCCCACTTATTCTTCTGAATTTCAATGAGCATGTTCCCAGTCTACTCAATCACCCCTCATAAACCAATCCTCTTAACTCCAGAATCCACCTAGTGAATCTACTCTGCACCCCCTCCAGTGCCAGTACATCCTTTCTCAAGTAAGGAGACCAAAACTGTACACAGTACTCCAGGTGTGGCCTCACCAGCACCCTACACAGCTGCAACAAAACCTCCCTGGTTTTAAACTCCATCCCTCTAGCAATGAAGGACAAAATTCCATTTGCCTTCTGAATTACTTGCTGCACCTGCAAACCAATGTTTTGTTTTTCATGCACAAGGACACCCGGGTCCCTCTGCACAGCAGCATGCTGCAGTTTTTTTACCATTTAAATAATAGGCCACTCCCAGCGATGAGGGGCCCCAGAAGGAAATGTTATGCTTGCTGGCCAATTCACGGGTGGCCAGTGTGAAATGTGCGCACAAGCAGCTGGAAAAGGTGAGCAATGAGAAAGGGCTGGCTGCGGGCTGGTTCTTCGAATGTGCTCTCAGTGGGGACAGATGCTACGGAGCTGTCTCAGGGTTGCTGCAGAACAGAGAGGCCACAGAATCAAATGATTTGCAAAAGCAGCAAATCCAATGTGAGAATAAACTTTTTCACACGACGAGTGGTTTGGGTCTGGAATGCACCGTGTGGAAGTGTGGTGGAGGCAGGCATAATCAAGACATTCAAGAGGGCATTGGATGATCATGTGAATAGAAAAAGGTGTAGGGGTTTGGAGAAAGGCAGCGAAATGGCACTAAGTCTCCTTTGGGGAGACGGTGCAGTCACAATGGGCTGAGTGGCCTCCTGCGCCCTCACCATTTTGCGACCTGTAAAAGTTAAATGGCAATGGAAAAACGATGCCAGAACAGCGTGTTCAAACACAAGCCTCTGTCCCCAGGCACCTCTTTAATTTTATTTCCTCATGGATCGAAGTTACAGGTAAAACGTCAAGTCGTCCTGGCCAATCGGTCTGCCCGTCAACCATGAAAGCAGACAGGCTGGATAAAATTGTGTTCGATTAGCTCCTCAATGGGCTGAAATACCTGCTTGATTGTCAGTGGGCGCACGTCTGGCTCTCGCGCGCGCCAGTCCACCGGAATGTCGTGCAGCGGTGCAAAGCCATCGGGATTCGTGCCCAATGTCTTCTCACCTGGTACCTTGTGTTTCTGGATGCGGCGCACATCCGCCCGCCGGAGGAATGCTAAATGCTGGCCCATTATGAATTACAGCACCTGAGACTGCAGCATGGTCTGTGTGGTGAATATAACCACTGCACTTCCCTGTGATGGCAATAATGAATAATATGAAAGGGCAGCACGGTAGCATTATGAATAGCACAATCGTTTCACAGCTCCAGGGTCCCAGGTTCGATTCCGGCTTGGGTCACTGTCTGTGCGGAGTCTGCACATCCTCCCCGTGACTGCGTGGGTTTCCTCCGGATGCTCCGGTTTCCTCCCACAGTCCAAAGATGTGAAGGTTAGGTGGATTGGCCATGATAAATTGCCCTTAGTGTCCAAAATTGCCCTTAGTGTTGGGTGGGGTTACTGGGTTATAGGGATGGGGTGGAGGTGTTAACCTTGGGTAGGGTGCTCTTTCCAGGAGCCGGTGCAGACTCGATGGGCCGAATGGCCTCCTTCTGAACTGTAAATTCTATGGCCTCTATGAAATGAAAATCACTTATTGTCACGAGTAGGCTTCAATGAAGTTACTGTGAAAAGCCCCTAGTCGCCACACTCCGGTACCTGTTCGGGCAGACTGTTACGGGAATCGAACTGTGCTGCTGGCCTGCCCTGGTCTGCTTTGAAATCCAGCGATTTAGCCCAGTGTGCTAAACGGCCCCTGCTATGTTATGAAATGTTTTACATTGTTTTACATGTTTTAAAATCAAATGTTTATGAAATATGAAATGTTTTATGTTTCTTTTAGAATTTGATGAACAAAGCATGTTTTTTGCGATAAAACAAAACCTGGGGCCATGGAAATACTGGGATACATGTGATGGGCATAAATACCCTCTCTCTGGGTGTCACACTATAGGAAGATGTAAACGCTTTGGTGAGAGTGTAGCAGAGGTTCCAGGAATGAGTCACTTGAGTTATGAGGCTAGATTGGAGAGGGTGGGACTGTTTTCCTTGGAGAAAAGAAGGCTAAGAGATTTGATAGAACTGCGTCTGCAAAACATGAAAACGTCTTCAACTTTCATTTAGCTTTTTGCAATCTCCAATTTGCGTGTCCAGATGTGAGATAATTTCAATGGATCCAGCAGATCCTAAGCAAAGCTGCTGCGCATGGATATATTCTCATCGTTTTCCCCTGGTAAAATGCATTTTCAGTCATTGGAGAAGTTCACCCTGTTCGAAGGAGCTACTGTTTTTTTAAAATGCTAATTGTTAGGGTAGACTGCATAAATATATCGTCACAGAATCATACAATGGTTATGGTGCAGGAGGAAGTTAACTGGCCCAGTGTGTCTGCACCAGCCCTGCCGTTTCCCCATACCCTGCACTTTACTGCGATGCAAGAACTCATCTGATGCCCTATTGAATGCCTCCATTAAATCTACCTCCACCAGATTCGGGGATCGGGGGATAGGGTGGAAGTGAGGGCTTAAGTGGGTTGGTGCAGACTCGATGGGCTGAATGGCCTCCTTCTGCACTCTATGTTCTATGTCTATGTCTAACAGCTTCTCCTTTATCTAGTCCCCATCGCTGTTTTGAACATCTCTATCAAATCTCCACTGAGCCTTCTTCTCACCAAAGAGAACAGTCCCAACCTCTCCAATCTATCCTGATAACTAAGTTGCTCATCCCTGGAACCATCCTTGTAAACCTCTGCTGCACTCTCTCCAATGCGTTGACAACCTTCCTATAGTGTGGCACACAGAACAGTGCAGCACGATAGCACAGTGGTTAGCACAGTTGCTTTACAGCTCCAGGGTCCCAGGTTCGATTCCCGGCTTGGGCCACTGTCTGTGTGGAGTCTGCACGTTCTCCATGTGTCTGCGTGGGTTTCCTCCGGGTGCTCCGGTTTCCTCGCACAAAGATGTGCAGGTTAGGCGGATTGGCTATGCTAAATTGCCCTTAACGTCCAAAAAGGTTAATTGGGGTTCCTGGATTAAGGGGATGGGGTGGAGGAGGTGTGGACTTGAGTGGGGTGCTCTTTCCAAGGGCCGGTGCAGGCTTGATGGGCCGAATGGCCCCCTTCTGCACTGTAAATTCTATGAGTGCACAATACTCCAGGAGGGAGGAGAGTGTGAGATCGGCGTATGGTGAAATTCTGGTCCATTCAGCTACCTTACGATGCTGCCTGGCCTGTGGAGTATTTACAGAATTTTCTGTCACTCCTCTAACGATTTGTGTGCCCTTGGAAAAGCTGCCGGCTTGGAGTCTTTCAATTAAATCTTGCACCGTGTTGAAATAACTGACTTGTATTAACTGACACTTGAGAACTGGTCCAGGTTGCACAGGTGGGAAAATATTCCCTGGACTGTCACATTCAAAGAAGTTCTCTGAAATAGAATGGGAGGGAAACATTCATGGCGGATTGTTTCACTGAAAGTAAATAAATGCAAATGGGGCGGCATGGTAGCACAGTGGTTAGCACTGTTGTTTCACAGCGTCAGGGTCCCAGGTTCGATTACCAGCTTGGGTCACTGTCTGTGTAGAGTCTTCACGTTCTTCCTGTGTCTGCGTGGGTTTGCTCCGCTTTCCTCCCACAGTCCAAAGGTGTGCAGGTTAGGTGGATTGGCCATGATAAATTGCCCCTTAGTGTCCAGAAAAAAAGGTTGGTGGGGTTACTGGGATCTAGTGGGATTAGGGTGCTCTTTCTAAAGGCTGGTCCAGACTCGATGGGGCAAATGGCCTCCTTCTGCACTGTAAATTCTGTGATTCCATGCTCTGAAATTTGTTTAATATGTAAACTCTGTCTAACCATTGATTTGGTCAATGTGGAGTTGCTTGTGTTGGATGTGATCCGATTGGGTTATGTTTGCCACTGGAACACACAAATTTGTTCTGGACCTTGGGGGCTGGAACGGGTCTACTCTGCCATTCAATACAACCTTGGCTGACCGTGGGCTTCAACTCAATTTTGCTCTCGATCCACATAACTCTTAAATCCAGGGGTGACCAAAAGTCGATCCATTCCAATCCATCATACATTAAACTGTAAGATTTATGGAAGCATACCACTGTATGCTTCACCCGATGCCGGTGTCATGTAGTTACATTGTGTACCTCGTGTTGCTCTGTTATGTATTTTCTTTTATTTCCTTTTCTTTTCATGGACTTAATTATCTGTTGAGCTGCTCGCAGAAAAATACTTTCCACTGTACCTTGGTACACGTGACAATAAACAAAATCCAAATCCAGAAGGTGGGGTGAGTTGCCTGCTTGAACCACTGTGGTGTAGGTACACCGACTGTGCTGTTAGGGAGGGAATTGCAGGATGTTTCCCCAATGACAGTGAAGGAACGGCGATATATTTCCAAGTCAGAGTGGTGAGTGAGTTGGAGGGGAACCTCCAGGTGGTGGGGTTCCCAGGTATCTGCTGCTCTTGTCCTTCTAGATGGTAACGGTCATGGGTTTGGAAGGTGCTGTCTAAGGAACCTTGGTGAGTTCCTGTAGTGCATCTTGTAGATGGTGCACATGGCTAATATGGTGAATGGTGGGGGAGAGTTTGAATATTTGTGGAAGGGGTAGTGTAAGGGTACTACTTGTTCATTCCCTGTTTATTCCCTTATTTCCCCTTTCTTTTATTTTTGCCAACACATTTTTGATCCATGGATGATTTATGCACATGTGTCTTTAAGGCAACCTGTATCTTTAATTCAAGCGGAAGAAAGCAGTGACCCGTGCCTTTAATTCATGCAGAGGATTTCAGCAGCAGGAGAGACCACTGTGTTGACAGTTCTGGTTGAATCCGGAGCTGTGGACTGTCCGGCACCAATGACAGAGATTGGCTGGGCTTGGTTTGATTGATTTGGCTGGTATCCAATGAATTGGCCCAAAAGGCGGTGCTCTGACTGGTAACAGGCGGTGATTGGACCTGCTCCCACTGGGATGTTTTCAGAGTCACCAGGGTTCCAGTTTGGATCTAACTAACTCTCTCCAAAAGGATCTAACTAATCCTCTCCAGAAGGTGACTGTGAGGGATGACTCTCCTGCAAGTCTAGGTGCCATTCTCTTGAGACTGCAGAGGCATGAAGTCAAACCATGAGCCGAGGCAAGGTTTGATGTGAAATAAAGCTTCTCCAGAAAGATAGATGCTTGACTGTCAATCTCGGGCTGAAGGCCTTGCTTGATAAGAACTAAAGTGTCTCTCCAAGACGTCTGCCACCTGTGAGGGCTGCATTTTCTAACGTACAGGGATCCTGAATGAATGACTCTGCAAGGAAGACTATTACCAACTATAAACCAGAGACTTTAATCAACCAGCGTGCTGTTAGGAAATGTGCTAAAGAACCACCATTTAAAGCAAATACTTTTAGATCATAGAATTTACAGTGCAGAAAGAGGCAATTCACCCCATCAAGTCTGCACCGGCTCTTGGAAAGAGCACCCTACCCAAGGTCAACACCTCCACCCTATCCCCATAACCCAGTAACCCCACCCAACACTAAGGGCAATTTTGGATACTAAGGGCAATTTATCATGGCCAATCCACCTAACCTGCACATCTTTGGACTGTGGAAGGAAACCGGAGCACCCGGAGGAAACCCACGCACACACAGGGAGGATGTGCAAACTCCACACAGACAGTGACCCAAGCCGGAATCGAACCTGAAAATGAAAATTGCTTATTGTCACAAGTAGGCTTCAATGAAGTTACTGTGAAAAGCCCCTAGTCGCCACATTCCGGCGCCTGTCCGGGGAGGCTGGTACGGGAATCGAACCGTGCTGCTGGACTGCTTTAAAAGCCAGCGATTTAGCTCAGTGAGCTAAACCAGCCCCTAAACCTGATCTTGATCCTTATTATTTTTCCCCCCTTTCCCCCTTTGTGTTTGTCTTGTGGGACAGTGAGAGGGGGTAGTAGATATTAGCTTGTTACCTAGTTGTGTTTACTGCACATTTCATAGTCCTTGTTACAAATAAACAGTAAGAAGTCTTTTAACGCCAGGTTAAAGTCCAACAGGTTTGTTTGAAATCACTAGCTTTTGAGCACTGCTCCTTCCTCAGGTGAATGAAGAGGTAGGTTCCACAAACATATATATAGACAAAGTCAATGATGCAAGACGATACTTTGAATGCGAGCATTTGCAGGTAATTAAGTTTTTACAGGTCCAGAGAGAGTGGTAATCTCAGGTTAAAGAGGTGTGAATTATCTCAAGCCAGGACAGTTGGTAGGATTTTGAAAGCCCAGGCCAGATGGTGGGGGCTGAATGTAATGCGACATGAATCCAAGGTCCCGGTTGAGGCCGTACTCATGTGTGCGGAACTTGGCTATAAGTTTCTGCTCGGCGATTCTTCATTGTCGCGCGTCCTGAAGGCCGTCTTGGAGAACGCTTACCTGGACATCAGAGGCTGAATGCCCATGACTGCTGAAGTGTTCCCTGACTGGAAGGGAAAATTGCTGCCTGGCGATTGCCGCGCGATGTCTGTTCATCCAATGTCGCAGCGTCTGCATGGTCTCACCAATGTACCACGCTTTGGGACATCCTTTCCTGCAGCGTATGAAGCTTATACAGTACTCTGAAAGCTAGTGATTTGAAACAAACCTGTTGGACTTTAACCTGATGTTGTCAGACTTCTTACAGTGCCCACCCCAGTCCAACGCTGGCATCTCCACATCATAAATAAATAGTAATTGTGTTTAACTTACAAACTTGGTGACTGTAATTATTGGTCAGCCAAGGGCCAAAGACTTTGGGAATTTTTGCAAGAATTATTGGTTAGTTCACTGTGTCGTGACTCTGGGAAGAGTGTGGCTGGAATTGACTGAGCACTTGTCCAGGGTGTTGTAACAGTAGCAATCATGACGGCTGCTTTGACCTGGATGGTGTTGAGCTTCTTGCGTGTTGTTGGAGCTGCACTCATCCATGTAAGTGGGGAGTATTCCATCACACTCCTCACTTGTGCCTTGTAGGCAGCGGTCGGGCTTTGGGGAGTCAGGAGGTGAGTTACTCGCCGCAGGGTTCCTAGCCTTTGACCTGGTTTGGTAATTGCAGTATTTATATGGCTGATCTGGTTCCGGCTCTGATCAATGGTGACCCCCAGGATGTTGATAATGGGGTCGGGGGTCGGGGGGAGATTCAGCAATGGTAATGCCATTGGATGTCAAGGGTCGATGGTTAGATCCTCTTTTGTTGGAGATTGTCATTGCCTGGAACTTGTGTGACATGACGGGCCAAATGGCCTCTTTCTACACCATAACTATTCTGTGAATGTAACTTTCCGTTTGTCAGCACAAGCCTGGATATTGTCCAGGTCTTGCTGCTTTCGTGGACTGCTTCCGTGTCTGAGGAGTCACGAATGCTGTTGAACATTGTGCAATCATCAGCAAACTTCCCCACTGCTGACATTATGGTGGAAGGAAGGTCATTGATGAATCAGCTGAAGATGGTTAGGCCGAGGACACCACCCTGAGGAACTCCTTTAAGCTCTCCTCAATCGTGCTTGACCTAACAAGGTACAGTTGGATAGTATTTCTGAATTAAGAAGAATTTATGAAGTAAGGTGTAAATATACTTAACAAAAAGCAGTCAAGACAGGGCAACATTTTATCCTTCAGGAAATATTTTATCCTTGAATGCTGACAGCACAGCCAGAGTTTATTTTCTTCTGCCTCAGAAGTAATGATGAACAGTGTCTCAGAATCCATGGTAACTCTGGCCATCACGGACATTAATTTTCCAACTTTTATCCCCACTTCTCATTATTCCGCCAGTCCTATTTCAAACCAGTCCAAATTACCCTTTACAATGTCTGTAAGTCAGTGTCACCTGACCCTTGCAACATCTGGTTGTAAACTAAGACACGGCTCGACATCTTGCATCCTTAGAGTCATATAGTTTTACAGCACAGAAGGAAGGTCCTCAGAACATTATGTCTTCGCCAGACATGAATCACCTGTCTATTCTAATCCCAATTTACCTCACTTAGTCTGTAGCTTTGTATGTTATGCTATTTCAAGTGCTCATCTAAATACTTCTTAAATGTTGTGAGGGTTCCTGCCTCTACATCCTTTCAGGCAGTGAATTCCAGATTCCCACCACCATCTGGGTGAAAAGGTTTTTTCCTCAAACATCCTCGAAATTTTCTGCCCCTTACCTTAAATCTTTGCCTCCTGGTTATTGACCCTTCAAGCAGGGAACAAGTATCTTCCTATCTACCCTATCTATGTCCTTCATAATTTTGTATACCTCCAATTTCTCTGCTCTAAGGAGAGAACCTCCAGCCTAACCAGTCTCTCTTCATAGCTGAAATGCTTCAGCACAGGCCACATCCTGTTGAATCTCCTCTGCACCCTTTCTAATGCAATCACATATTTCCATGAGGGTGACAACCAGAACTGCACACAGTGCTCCGGCTGTGGTCTGACCTGCATTTTATGCAGCTCAATCATAGCTTACCTGCTCTTATATTACATACCTAAGCTAATCAAGGCAAGTGTCCCATATGCCGTCTTAACCACCTTTTCTATCTGTCCTGACACCTTTAGGGACCTATGGACTCCAAGGTCTCCCTGGTTTCAGATTCCAAAAGTTTACATTTCCTTGTGAACAAATCCTTTTATGTAACATCCCCTTCTCAGAAGACAAAAGTCTCCTGGTCCAGATCAATCTCAGCAATGCATGGTTTGTTTAAACATGAAAATGAAAATCGCTTATTGTCACGAGTAGGCTTCAATGAAGTTTCTGTGAAAAGCCCCTAGTCGCCACATTACGGCGCCTGTCCGGGGAGGCTGGTACGGGAATCTAACCGTGCTGCTGGCCTGCTTGGTCTGCTTTCAAAGCCAGCGATTTAGCTGAGTGAGCTAAACCAGCCCTAACATAACATAAGGTGTCACTCGAAGTTCAGGCCATCGAAGTCAACACTTGTAACTATTCCTTCAAAGCAAAACAGTCCTTTGTTTCAGACCAGGAGGTCCCATCAAAGTCGCAAACTGTATTTAAACATTGTTCCTTACCAATAACTGCCTCCCCATTCCCCGAATGTTCTGATCGTTAACTGTCGAACAGAAATTCAAACGGACCAATTTTTAAAAGTGCTTAACTTAAAAATTCATTAACGTTAGTCCACCCTGTTAAAACACCCCTGAAAATATGTCATCAAAATCTTAGTCAGAAGTCTTACAACACCAGGTTAAAGTCCAACATGTTTGTTTCCTCCTTCAGGAGCAGTGCTCCGAAAGCTAGTGATTCGAAACAAACCTGTTGGACTTTAACCTGGTGTTGTCAGACTTCTTACTGTGTCCACCCCAGTCCAACGCCGGCATCTCCACATCATCAAAATCTTACAATATCTGCCACGAGGAACAAACTGTGCGAACTCCGATCTCTCACATCATCTGCTTCGAAGCTAATTCTATCGACGTGACATTTTAGTATCAAGTAAATGTCTCCTTGAGTTCTTAAGCATCTTTTTCATACAAATTAATGATGTAATTAATTCATTCAGAACAACCAATTGGATAATCACTGATATGTGACATGATTCTGCTCCGTGGAGATACTTCAATAGTTAGTCCAAAGTCCCACCAATGTCTGTTGGTGCTGAGTTTTTGCCTGGAGAGGTGTTTCCGGCCACGAACAGCTTCGGAAGGTGATTTCATGCTGGCTCACCAATTAACAGGCATCCAGAGTGAAACGTGTGCTGTGAAAGTATCAGCACTGCCCGGGAAGGTGGACGCCGTGAAAAGGGAAGTTGCAGGCAGGCATTTCTAATGTGCGGCCTGCACCCTGGATCCAGTTTGAAGCTCAAACATTTTTTTTCATTACTTTAGCAGAGTTACAAAGCCAGAGCTCAGAGTGTGGACAGGGGAAAGCCCCTAATCCAGCTCCTTGCCTGCTCCAAACAGCAATTTAAATTGAATCCAATTCATGGTCCCCACAGGAGAGACATACCAGATCCAGGCATTACACCTGACCTCACGCTCATCTTAGCCAATAGGCCCAGCAGCGATTTGAAGCTGAAATAGAAAGCCCCCCCCCTGGCGAATCCGCCTACCCGTCAACTCGAAAAGCAGATGGATTGTGTATAATTGCGGTGTTCAACTGGCACCTTAATGGGCTAAGGTGCCTGCTTGATTATTGGCGGGCGTGCTTCCGACGCTCAGCGCACGCACCAACCAAAATATCGTGCAAGTGTTGAGAGTGTCGGGATTTGCGCCTGACATCATCTTGCCCAATTTCACACGCATCTGGGTCAGGGGCATGCCCCCCCCCCCCCCCGAGGAACGTACACTTTTGTACCTCAGTATTTCTTCTTTGATTTGTACAGTTTGTCGCTGCAGCACATAAAAATGTCAATTGGGAGAGTTGATCATTATATTCATCAGGGTTTGGATTCTCCGAGCCTTCATGCTGAAATCGCGCTTGGCGCGGAGGATGGGGTGTCAGACCCGTGATCGGGTCCGACGCCTTCCCGCGATTCTCTGCGGACCGGTGAATCGGCGCCTGTTATGGGCTATTGAAAGCGGCCCCCGTGGTGATTCTCCGCTGGCAGCTGGCCGAGTTTCCGCCGGCGTGGTTCTAACATTGTTTCACCTGACGGGCACTCGGAGTGGCAGCTACCGCGGCTGCCATGGTGGAGGGCGGGGGGATCCGTCAACAGGGGGGGTCCTCCAGGGCAGCCAGGGTTCCGATCGAGTGCCACCGATCGGCAGGCGCACACGATATGGGGGATCCTGTACTGTTGGGGCTGGCTTGCTGTGTGGGTCCGCCATGTTGCGTGGCGCAGGCGGCCGCTGCACGCATGCCGGACCTGCGGCTGGAGGTGCAGGGTCCGGTTTCGGCAGCCGGAGTTGCGCGGAGCACTCCGGCGCCCTGCTGGCCTCCTTCACGTAAGTGAATCACTGGGCCAAGAGGCCCGTTGACAGTGGCGTGAAACACTCCGATACACTCAGCCGCCATTTCGGAGAATCCCCAGATGTTCAGATATTGAAGAAGTATCATATCCAAACCTACTGACATATAAGGGTAATTATTTCCTTTTAAACTGCTCTTAACGGTGATGTTCAACTGTTAATGGTTATAAATACTGTGCAAACCTCTCATCCCTGTTTGAAAGAGCAACACGGTGTTATGGGCCAGGGTTTAGAAAACCCCAAAGTGTATCATGGAGTTCACCTGACCCACAAAGTTTAATAGATTGTGGTATGGGGAGCACACGGCCCACTCTGCAGGTGTGGTACAGCAGAAATGGAAAAGTATTTTTTAAAGCAAAACAATCTTTATTCTATGAACTCGTGTTAACCTTTTTAAAACATACAGTGAACATCTTAGCAACCATTAATTCAAATACAACCCCCAAAGAATACAACACTAAGTAATCCTTAATAAATTCCCAAACAACATCCAGAAGTCAAAAGAAACACCTTTTAACAGAAGCACATCAGGTTTAAATTCACTACTGAGAACACTTATAATTCTGAATTCACCAAATGATCAATGGTCTTTTCATGGCCGAGAGAACCTGCTTTGTCTGGCTTCAGCTCCAACACTGAAACAAAACCAAAAATACACAGACACACCCAAGCTTTTCTCAAAGTGAAACTAAAAAGCAGAGCCAGAGCTCAGTTCCACCCACACTCTGACATCACTGCAGTAACATAAGCAGCCAAACGTTTCTTAAAGTGACATTCTCATGACAACAGGGGTAAAGAAAAATGTTCCTGAGAAAATTGGGCAAGTTGAAGTTGCTTCTCCATACTTGTACTCAGGATAAATTCATCTCCAAGGTGAATGTGTGGGCAACCCTCTCCCCTCTCATTCATGGTAAAATTAAGCACCTCTTGGTCCCAAGTGAACTCATGCTAGAGCCGTTTCTTCAGTTGCATCACAACCCCCCTGCCTCCCCCCCCCCCCCCCCCCCCCCCCACCCCCCTGTGTTTTGGATACCCTTCAAGCCCCAAAGCACAAATCTTCATCCACATTGAAAGCATAAGATAGGATATTCATGCAGCCGTGTTCATTGCTTACCACTTGTTTGTCTGGTTGATGTCATTATTTTCTATGTTTATGAAACAGTCCTCAAGTTACCACACAAAATATTAATTTGTTTCCTTAAACCAAACACATCTTTCCTCGCCAGTGTCTCTTTATTCTGAATGTAGGTTTGTTTCCCGGGTTGGGTCACTGATTGTGCGGAATCTGCACGTTCTCCCTGTGTCTGGGTGGGTTTCCTCCGGGTGCTCCAGTTTCCTCCCACATGTCCCGAAAGACGTGCTGTTCGATGAATGGGACATTCTGAATTCTCCCTCTGTGACCCGAACAGGCGCCGGAATTTGGCGACGCAAGAGATTTTCACAGTAACTTCATTGCAGTGTTAATGTAAGCCTACTTGTGACAATTATAAAGATTATTATTATATAGACTTATACTTTAGTTGGGGAGCCTACGATTATCAAGGCACTTGAAAAAGTGCCTTCAACTAAAAAAGTTGAAGAATCCGTGATTTAAATTTGCCATTAAGACATCTTTTCATTTTTCTAGTTAACTTGCTGGCGATTGTGGTCCTGTCTGCAGGAAGGTGTGGCCTCTCCCGATGCATCACTCGCTACCTGCTGTCCATGGCAGTGGCAGATCTGCTGGTCCTGATCACTGAGGTGCTTCTGTATCGCATCAGTCGCTATTATTTTCCAGGTTCCTTCCTGGAGATTACACCCGTGTGTAGTGTTCACACCGTCCTCTTGTACGCAGCAACAGACACTTCTGTGTGGTTAACAGTTGCTTTCACCTTTGACCGCTTCCTGGCCATTTGTTGCCAGAAGTTTAAATTACACTATTGCACTGAAAAAGTTGCCACAGTGGTCATATCCGCAGTGAGTGTGCTGAGCTGTTCCAGGCAAATTCCTCGCTACTTTGCTAATGAACCAAAGTACATAACTGATAACATACCTTGGAACTGTGTAGTAAAAGCAAGCTATTATGTCTTAAAAGCCTGGATCGCATTTGACTGGCTCGACACCATTTTAACCCCTTTTCTTCCATTCGTTGTAATTCTGCTGCTGAATTCTCTGACAATCAGACACATTGTAGTGGCCAGCAGAGTCCGCAAGACTTTCCGGGAGAACAACAGGAGATTGGATCAATGTGACCGGGAAATGGAAAACAGGAGAAAGTCCATCATCTTACTCACTGCAATATCTGGCAGCTTCATTCTGTTGTGGACACCCTACATTATGCAATTCCTGCATTATACAATTGCTCAGAGTTACGTTACTGCCGGCCCGCGCGACCCAATTTATATCTTCCAGGAAACTGCTTACATGCTGCAGGTTTTAAGTTGCTGCACCAACACATGCATTTACACAGTAATCCAGGCGAAGTTCAGGGAGGAGGTGAAGAATCTGCTCAAATGTCCCCTGGGTGTCATTACTCAATTCATTTCATCATGAAATCCGACCTCAGATAATCACCCCACTTTCGCAGAATCACATAATTATTATAGCGCAGAAGGAGGCCATTGGGCCCATCATGTCTACACCAGCTCTCCAAACGAGCATCAAGTTAGTGTCATTCCTCTGCTTTTTCCCAGTACCCCGGCACATTGTCCCTATTCAAATCATCATCTCACGCCTTCTCGAACACCTCGCCTGCACCTGCCTCATCACAATTTCAGACGGTGTGTTCCAGACCCCAACCACCCGTTGTGTGAAAGCGTTTTTTTTCTTCTCACATCGCATTTGCTTCTTTTGCAAATCAGCTGAAATCTGTGCCCCCTCTCGTTCTCCATCCTATTACTGTGTCTCCACATATACTCTGTCCAGCTCCCTCATGATTTTGAACCACCTCTATCAAAAGGAAAACAAAATGTAAAACGGGAAAATAAGAATACTGGTTCTGAACTGTTTTTTTCCTTTTGGGATCTCCTCTTAGCCTTCGTCCTTCCATGGAGAACAATCCCAACGTCTCCGATCTATCCTCATAATTGAAGTTCCTCACCTCTGGAACCGTTCTTGTGAATTGGCAGCTCTGTTAAATTTACTACAGCTTTAAAAAATCGATCTGTGGAGTACTCTGCAACTTATAGTCACAGCCTGTTAAATTCAACATGATACAAACCCGAGAGATTGTTGAGAGATCAGGATTATGAGGAGAGATTGGGTCAACTGGGCTTGTATTAATTGGAATTTAGAAGAATGAGAGGGGGTTCTGATTGAAAATTATCAGGTTCTGACACGGATGGACAGGGATAATGTTTCCTCTGGCTGGGGTGTTTGGAACAAGGAGTCGCAGTCTTGGGATACAGATTGGCCATGTAGTACTGAGGTGGGAGTGGAGAACCTGTGGAGTTCTCTACCACTGAAGGCTGTGATGGCCAAGTCACTAAATGTACTTGAGAAGGAAATAGATAGATTTCTACTCTCTACAAGCCCCAAGGGTTATGGGGAGAGCACTGGAGAATGACGTCGAGATGGAGGATCAGCCATGATCGTATTGAATGGTGGAGATGCTCAAAGGGCTGAATGGCCGACTCCTCCCCCTATTTTGTATGTTTTTATTTTCTATGAGTGTCCTAGATGGAATAACGCATCATTCCGAGACTTACATTCTTGTCGAAACAGAATATTTTTTTCCTTTTATAAACTGAATTCTCCATTCCAGATATACTCAGTATTAACTGACATATTGCAAGATCTCAGCATCAATGAGCGGGTGAAATAAAGTAAGACCTGACGGGATTAACCATTGCATAAGTCACACACAAATTGTTTTCTTAATGTTCCTTCGTTTGATCATGAAACAAAATGTTACTCTGACAATAGGGAGAAATATAAAATATAACAGTATATCCGCTTCCTGACTTAACTTTCTCGACTATCGCTGATGTCTGTGATAGGGCCAGTTGTGAATTTAGAGTTTTGTAACACCCAACACTAGGGGTGTAGTTCAGCCCTAGCATCAACGAGTGGGTGAAAGAAAGGAGGACCTGAAGGCAGTAACCATGACCTAGAAGAATGGGTGTTCCTTAGGGTCATAGACTCACAGCACAGGAAGAGGCCCTTTGGCCCACCATGTCTGTGCTAGCCATCTATTCCTATTTTCCATAATTTGACTTGTAGCCTTGTGTGCTATGACATCTCAAGTGCTCATCTAAATACTTCCTAAATGTTGTGAGGGATTCCCGTCTCTACCACTCTTTCAGGCAGCAAGTTCCAGATTCCCAGCACCCTGGGTGAAAAGCCCTCATCTCCTCTAAACCTCCTGCCCTTAGCTTAAATCTATGCTCCCTGGTTATTGATGTCTCCACTATGGGAAAAAGGTTCTTCCACTCAACTACCTGGTCTATGTCATAATTCTGTACTCCACATTCAGGTTCCCCCCTCAGCCTTCTCTGGTCTATGTTAAAGCACCCCAGCCTCTCCAGTCTCTCTTCATAGCTGAAATGCTCCAGCACAGGGAACATCCTCTTGTTATGATTTCTGGGAGGGATTTATTTTACTGACACGATAAACGAAGAATAAACAGGTTGCCACAACATAAGTTACTTAACCCAGTTGTCAGAGTTTATTGCAGAGACGTTACTTGATCATGGTCTAAGATGGAGGAGAGGGAAAATCACCTGTGCGCCACCAATGATGGCACCATGTCATCGTGTGACATACTATACAGAGGTTTGATTCGATTTGATTTATTGTCAAATGTACCGAAGTCCAGTGAAAAGTATTTTTCTGCGGCCGAGGGAACGTACACAGTACGTACAGAGTAGACAAAAAGAATAATCAACAGAGTACATTGACAAATGATACATCAACAAACAGTAATTGGTTACAGTGCGGAACAAGGGGCCAAACAAAGCAAATACATGAGCAAGATCTCATGCAAGAGGCATTGGTTATAATACATAACATCCCTTCCTCTTTACTCCAGTGGTAGGACAACAAATATGAATTTAAACTTATGGTGAACAGTGATGATTTTACCAAGTATTATTGTTCTACAATCAAATATCGTAGAACCAAAGAAGGGTTAGCAGTGCAGAGGGAGGTCATTCAGCCCATCAAGTCTGCACAGACCCTCCAAAAGAGCACCTACCTAGGCGCACTCCCCCACCCTATTCCCATAACCCCGCCTCACCTTTAGACACTAAGGACAATTTTGGACACTAAGGGCAATTTATCATGGCCAATCCACCTAACCTCCACATCTTTGGACTGTGGGAGGAAAACGGAGCACTCGGAGGAAACCGGAGCACCCGGAGGAAACCCACGCAGACATGGGGACACCAAGTGCACACTCCTCTCTGAGAGATATCCAAGGCCGGACTCGAATCCGAGTCCGAGAGTTTTTTAGGTTGACGTTGGTTCCGCTTAGGCAGAATCCGTCATTCAGGGGTCTTAGTCTTCACACCCTCGGCAGTCTGTTCCACCCTTGGCTCCGACGCATCATTGAATAAAGTTGGTTCTTCTTCAGTATTCAAGTAAACTCTTGGCTGGTGAAAGGTCACGTGTCACGCAGTGACCTCAGCGGAGTGTTTTGCAAACCTTTCGGGAGTTCACCCTCTTACCTTGTAGGAGCAACATCTCTTATTAAACTCTGCACTATTTTTCATGAACGTAAAGTGTGGCACCTCTACTTCTTTTTCTCGTTGCGGCCACAGCAACGGTATAACATTCAGCTTCCTCAGATGCTGATGGTTCAACTGTTGTGGAATCTGAATTCAACTCAGTCATGAGCTCAGGGATTTCCAAAGAGTGAGTGTCAGATGTTGGCCTTTCAGACACCAAATTTGCAAATTCTGTTTGTGAAGCGAGGATTGCATCTGTGTGATTTTTTTTCTTCATTCGTTTATGGGGTGTAGGCATCGTTGACAGGGCCAGCACTTATTGCCCATCCCTGACAACATTTACGAGTCAACCACATTGCTGTGGGTCTGGAGTCACGTGTAGGCCAGACCAGGTAAGGATGACAGGATTCCTTCCCTAAAGGACATTAATGAGGGCGGCATGGTGGTGCAGTGGTTAGCGCTGCTGCCTCACGGCGCCAAGGACCTGGGTTGGATCCCGGCCCTGGGTCACAGTCCACATGGAGTTTGCACATTCTCCCAATGTCTGCACGAGTCTCACCCCCACAACCCAAAGAAGGGCAGCACGGTAGCACAAATGAATAGCACTGTGGCTTCACAGCGCCAGGGTTCGATTCCCCACTGGGTCACTGTCTGTGCGGAGTCTGCACATTCTCCCCGTGCGTGCGTGGGTTTCCTCCTGGTGCTCCGGTTTCCTCCCACAGTCCAAAGATGTGCAGGTTAGGTGGATCGGCCATGATAAATTGACCCTTAGCATCCAAAAAGATTCGGAGGGGTTATTGGGTTACGGGGATATGGTGGAAGTGAGAGCGTAAAGGCCGAATGGCCTCCTTCTGCACTGCATGTTCTATATATAGGGTATGTAGATTGGCCACGCAAAATTATCCCTTAATTGGAAAAAAAAATGAATTGGGTACTTGATAGATCTGTACTTGGTTAATATATCTATGTGTCGCTGCACTCATATATCACTCGACAGAACATAAAACAGAGCTTGATGAGTGGAGTAAATTGTACCTTTATTCAGTCAGTTTTCAAATGTCTCTTAATCAGGTCAGTGTTATAACCTGCCTGCTTACCATAGGCTGGAGACTAATGACAATCCTATGGGAGTATGAGCTTCCCCAATGAGTGCGAGGGCGGGGGGGGGGGGGGGGGGGGGGGGGTGGGCAGAAATCATTACCAGACTCCCTGCATAAATACAGCTGGCCAGTTTGGAACCAGGGAGAGAGGACTTGGCAGCAAGAGAAGTTGTTGCTGCTGTTGTGTATATATATGTTAATTTGTAAATAAATGTTATTTCTTTGTATCCTGAAAACTCGTGCTGGATTCTTCGTGGCCCTCACAAAAGTCAGTTTGTTTGCAAATACAGAATTTTAGAAAGTTTGTTTTGTCCAATCAAATGCAGATGACTTGAGTTGAATTACAGTTGAGCACATTACAGTTCTTGATAATTTCTTCAAATCAAAATACACAATACAGAGAAGTGGGAAATAAACAAAATGGTGGCTTTCAAAGCAAAGCACAGGAAATAGCTTCACAAATGAAATAAAATGATCCTGGGATGAACTGTTCAAAAGCGGCAGCTAGCTTTAAGGCAATTGCTGTCATCAATGTTTTGTCCCCTTTCTGGCTGTGATTGGGTCATAATAATTATAGTTCATTTAATTCCAGCCTCCCCGGACAGGCGCCGGAATGTGGCGACTAGGGGCTTTTCACAGTAACTTCATTGAAGCCTACTCGTGACAATAAGTGATTTTCATTTTCATTTCATTCGATTAAAATGCCTGTCCATCAAATTTTGTTTGCCGAAATCTGGTGTGACTGAGATATTGCTTTCTCACCATTGCTTTCTCTGTTGCCATGAAAACGGGACTAGGAACATTGCCCAGATTTTCGTACCAACAAATGTGCCCTTCTGTCTGGGCTATTTTAATCTGATCATTCCCATGCTGTTCAGCAGTTTTCACTGTCATGTTTGAAATGTGTGATTTCAATAAACCATTTTAATAAACCATTTTACTTCTGAACCATTTCTTCATTTAAACTTATTACATATTAAATTTCTATCAGTACTTAAAAAAAAAGGACATTTGTGAACGAGATGGGTTTTTACGACAATTGAAACCAGGTCCCCGAGCATTGGTCTCTGGATTATTAGTCCAGTGACGATACCACTACGCCACTGCATCCCCTCCACATCGTCGACCATGTCTTTGCGAGTATTGTGGCAGGTACCTGAAGAGTAGCTTCTTGTTAAAACAAGTTAAGTAGCTTCTTGTTAAAACTCTTTATCCTTGCACAAAACATCTTGGTTTTGATGTCTGTTCACAGTGTGGTGAATGTAACTTGGTAATTCACACTGTATCTTTATAAGCGCAGTAGCGTTATCCAACCACTAGGGGGAGTAGCTCTGGGAATGCTCAGATGTTTGTACAGGGCTCCACCCTTGGCTCCGCCCACGACTCCTCCCCCTTGTGCTGCTGTATAAATACCCTTGTCCAGAGTCAGCCTGCAGTTCACCGAGAGTTCATCAACGGGTAACAGGCTGGCTCTGTAGTAAGTAGATTAAAACCACTGTTCATATCGGAAAGCACGTGTCTGGTGAATTGATGGTTCCATCACACAGCAGATTGGTTTTGTTGTTATCGCTCTATAATGATCAACTGACAGGCAGTGTTTCTGCAGGATATGAGAATGTTTACTCTCTTAGCTAATGTCCTTCATCCTTTGAGGCTTTTATGTCATTCGTCAATGAGTGTACCAGCCTCTCTGCCAATCCGTCTGTGGAAGGATGATAAGGCCCAGTTTTGAAATGTTGTGTCCCATTGATTTGATGGCAGTCCACAAATTGCTTTGATGTGAACTGAGCCCTGTTATCGCTAACTAGTTGTTCCGGTTTGCCAAACCAAGCAAATATTTCATTCAGACGTTAGATTTTCTTTTCCGTACTCACCAACTTCATTACCATTATCATTGAGCTATATATTTTTTCAATCTGTGAATAAGATTGTCTATTCCCGGCCGCCAGAAATAACTCATTGTGAGCACTTTCATGCGCACAACTCGTGGATGGCCTTTGTGGAGTAAATCCAGTATAGGACTCAGCAAGCATGGAGGAATAAATAAATAATAAATAAATGATTTTTATTATTATCACAAGTAGGCTTACATTAACACTGCCAGGAAGTTACTGTGAAAATCCATTCATAGCTCAGAGCCGCCCGAGAAGTGCTTTGTTTTCTACCATTAATTCAAGTTCCGTTGTCTGGAATGGCTTAAAATCCGGTTTCCTTCTCTGCTTATCCAGCGGTAGATCTTTCAATCATCTTGTCCATGACCTTCCCCATCACTGGATCGGACCTCTTGTGTCTGTGCATTCGAAATGCAGTAAAAGGTACACCATGCACCTGAAGAAAGTATACATAGTTTGCATAGTTCTCCTGTGTTTGGCTTTTTCCCGCATTGGTGAAAGTATAGAGCATCAGTATTTGCATGCTGTTCCAATTTTCGGTATTTAATTTCATAATTAGATAGAGATAGAACAGTACAGCACAGAACAGGCCCTTCGGCCCTCGATGTTGTGCCGAGCAATGATCACCCTACTCAAACCCACGTATCCACCCTATACCCGTAACCCAAACAACCCCCCCTTGACCTTACTTTTTTTTTAGGACACTACGGGCAATTTAGCATGGCCAATCCACCTAACCCGCACATCTTTGGACTGAATTATGTGCTGATAAGATGAGGGATCATCTCTGCAAACAACTCCCAGCTAGAAACAATATTACTTTGTATGGAACAAAAATTGTTGTCACAGAGCTGTTGTCTGTTAACGAGGTAAAATGTCTTCCAAACTTCTTTAGGTGCTCCCATTCAGTAACTAAAATGTCATTCAAATAACATTGAACACCATTGAGGCCACTCTGGATCCAGTGAAGATCTGGTCAATGGACTTTTGGGACAGGGCCAGTGCAAACATTATTCCAAACAGGAGGAGCTTGTGCCTGTACAGACCTTTGTGTGTTACAATGGTTAGAAGAGGTTGCGACTTTGTTGCTACCTCCATCTTGAGGTGCACTTGGCAGAAATATATCTTACTGAACTTTTGTTCAAATCCAACAAATAGTTCCTCTATTAATGTTAAGGGATACTGGTCAGCGCACTACGCTGTGTTTTAAAATTTTAAAGTCATTACAGATTTTACTGAGCTATATGGCTTGACAACAGGAACAATTGGGGTTACCCAATCGGTCATGGCCACAATTTTGATCACTCTATCTTTGCTCAATTTGCCAAGTTCCACTTTGACACTAGGTTTGATGGCATATGGCACATTTCTTGCCTTTAAGCATTTAGGAGTGCGATCAGATTTGATCTTAAGTAGTACCTCGATTCCTTCATTTCCCCAAAAGCGTTTTCAAATATCTTCTTGTACTTTTCTAAGAGTTTCTGTAATGTGTTCTTCCCATCATCCAATTGGTTCAAAGCTTGCCAATATAGTTTCATTTTGTCCAACCATGCTCTTCTGAAAAGCGCAGGAAAATGTCCTTTTATCACATGTAATAGAAATTGTTGAGGTTGACTATTCACAGTAGCTGTGTCCTAATCAGCTCCGTCATAATCTCCCTGCTCTTATATTCTATATCTTGGCTAATAAAGGCAAGTACCCCATATGCCTTCTTAGCCAAATATCTACCTGTCCTGCTTTCTTCAGGGATCTTTGGACATACACTCCAAGGTCCCTCTGATCCTCTGTACCCCCTAGGGTCCGACCCCATATTCCCTTGCTAGCCCTTCCAAAATGCATCACTCACACTTTTCAGGGTTAAATTCCATTTGCCACTGTTCTGCCCATCTAAGCAGCCCATATGTATTGTCCTATAATCTAAAGCTTTCCTTCTCACTATTTACCACAACACCAAATTTTGTGTCAACTGCAAATTTACATCATACCTCCAACATTCATGTCCAGATCATTAATGCGCACTACAAACAGAAAGGGACCCAGCGCCAATCTCTGTGGAACACCAGTTGATGAAGGCTTCCGGTCACACAAATAACATGAGGCCATTGCACCCTGCTTACTGCCATTAAGCCAATTTTTTATCAAATTTGCCAAGTTACCCTGGATCCCAATGCCTCTCACCTGTTGAACAGTTTCCCATGAAAGACCTTGTCAAAAGTGGCATGGTAGCATAGTGGCTGGCACTGTTGCTTCACAGCGCCAGGGTAGATACCCGGTTTGGGTCACTTTTCGGAGTTTGCACGTTCTCCCCATGTATGTGTGAGTTTCCTCCGGGTGTTCCGGTTTACTCCCCCAAGTCCCGAACAACGTGCTGTTAGGTGAATTGGACATTCCGAATTCTCCCTCTGTGTACCTGAACAGGCGCCAAAGTGTGGCGACCAGGGGATTTTCACAGTAACTTCATTGAAGCCTACTTGTGACAATAAGCGGTTTTCATTATCATTTGTTAATGCTGATTGTGACGTTGGGCACTACTTCCCGTGATTGAGAATGCCATGATACATGGCCTGTCACGTGACAGTACCTTTAAGAAATTAGTCTTTATAAATGGGTGTGTATAAAAGTATCTGTAGTGAGAGTATCTTTAAGAAATGGGTGTATTACTGTCGTGATGTCAGAGAGTGGGTGGAGCTGGGCTGTCTTCCAGCTTTTTACTTATGTTTTAGGCTGTTTGCTGCAGGGTGTGTTTCAGTTTCGTTTTCAGAGCTGGATATCTGCAGTCACAGCCCGAAGGTGTATGAATCTCTCTCTCTGTAATCTAAAGACTGTATATCGATCCTGGTGATTTAAAACTAATAACAGTCGTGACTTTAACCTGATGTGCTTCTGGTAAAAGGTGTTTTAAGTTTTATGGATGTTAAAAGGAAAGCTTAAAGGATTATTTAGTGATGTATTCTTTGGGGGTTGTATTTGAATGAATTGTTGCAAGATTTCACTGTATGTTTTAAAAAGGTTAACTTGAGTTCATAGAATAAACATTGTTTTGCTTTAAAAAATACTTTTCCATTTCTGCTGTACCACACCTGTAGAATGGGCCGTGTGCTCCACATACCACAATCTATTAAACGTTGTGGGTCAGGTGAACACCATAATACACTTTGGGGTTCTCTAAACCCTGGCCCATAACAAATGGGGGGCTCATCTGGGATAAAAGTCTATCTATTGGATTGGCTTAATGAACTTAAAGACAGTGAGGGGTGAGCATATTGTGATTGCTTTTCGGGTGTGGTATTCTAGTTTAAGTAGGGAGTGTGTTGTGGACAATGGCTCTTTCAGAGGTGCAGAAGATTTTGGTGGTGGAGACGGTCACACGCAGTATCTTACGGACAGAGACTAAAAGCAGACTGTAAGATTTGACAAAAACATTGCAGTTAACATTACCGGAGGCAGCACGGTGGCGCAGTGGGTTAGCCCTGTTGCCTCACGACGCTGAGGTCTCAGGTTCGATCCTGACTCTGGGTCACTGTCCCTGTGGAGTTTGCACATTCTCCCCGTGTTTGCATGGGTTTCGCCCCCACAACCCAAAGATGTGCAGGGTAGGTGGATTGGCCATGCTAAATTGCGAAAAAATGAGGTCATTATCGCGGTGGCTAATCATTTAAAGTTGCCTGAGATACAGTTTGACTTATTCGAAATGGCAAAAATTCAGTTATGAATTAAACAAATGGAACATGAGAAAGAATTAAAGCAGCTTAAATACGAAAGAGAGAGAGAGAGGAAAAAGAAAGAGAAACAGAGAGAGAGGAAAAAGAGAGAGAAGAAAGGAAAACAGAAAGAATAGCCCCAACAGAACAAAAAGAAGAGAAAGGGAGATACAGATCAGGGAAAAAGATAAAGAGAGAGAGTTTGAACTTCAGAAAATGGCCATAAAACATGACAATCAGTTAAAATTGGCAGACGTAAAGGGAAACATACATTTGGATGGTAGTGATGAGGATCGTGGGAAAGAGCGTCAAAGTCGAAGGCTTGGTGGGAATCTATTGAAATATGTCCAAGCATTGCCAAGGTTTGACGAGAAGGAGGTAGAAGCCTTTTTCATTTCATTTGAGAAGGTAGCTAAACAAATGAAATGGCCCAGGACATGTGTGTATTACGATACAAATAAAGCTGGTAGGCAGGGCTAGTGAAGTGTTTGCATCACGACTGGAGGAGGTATCTAAGACATATGAGGAGGTGAAAAAAATCCATCTTAGGTGCATATGAACCAGGGACCCTGGAGCTGTAAATCATTTGTGCTACCCACAATGCTACCGTGCTGCCCTAGTGAGAACTCATGTGGAAGAGCAGAGGGTTAAAACTGCAAGATTAGCAGCAGAAATGGCAGATGATTTGCAGGGCTGGTTTAGCACACTGGACTAAATAGCTGGCTTTCAAAGGAGACCAAGGCAGGCCAGCAGCGTGGGTTCAATTCCCGTACCAGCCTCCCCAAACAGGCACCGGAATGTGGCAACTAGGGGCTTTTCACAGTAACTTAACTTAGAGCCTACTTGTGGCAATAAGCGATTTTCATTTCATTTCATTATGAATTAGTTCATAAATCAAAGCTTGGTTTCCAACATCAGTTTCAGCCTGTGAGGGATAGAAACTGGGCACATGAGAAATACTCAAGTGGGAAAGGTAAAGGTGATCTGATGGGAGATAATAAGGACAGCGTACCTCAAATAAAAATAAAAATCTAGGAGGGTGGAAGAGACATGAAAAGTTTCAAATGTTGTCACTGTAATAAACTAGGCCATGTAAAGTCAGTGTTGGTGGTTGAAGAAAAGCACTGGGAAGGCTGATGTGGTAAATCAGGATAAGGCAGTGGGGTTTGTGAAAGTGGTAAAGGAACGCCCAAGGGAAGTGAAGGAGGTGCAAAAGATTGTACAGCCTGATCAAGAGGTAATTGATAAGAAGGTGCCAGATCTCTTTAAAGAATTTACTTGTGTGGGTAAAGTTTACTCATGTGTATCAGGAGGAGCAGGTAAAGAAAACACAATTTTAAGAGATACGGGAGCTAGTCAATCTTTGATGGTAAGAGATGAGGAGTTATATCATTTGGGAAGAATGTTGCCAGAAAAGGTGGTAATATTGGCATTCAGGGTGACAGGAGTAGTGTTCAATTATATAAGGTAAGTTGGAAAGTCCAGTGAAGAATGGTGAAGTAATAGAGTAGGCGTAATAGAGAAACTATCTTGTCCAGGAATACAGTTTATCTTGGGTAATGATATACCTGGATCGCAGGTGGGAGTGATGCCTACTGTGGTTGATAAGCCAGTGGAAAATCAGACAACTGAAGGGTTGAAGAATGAATATCCTGGGATTTTTATGGATTGTGTCGTAACAATGTCGCAAAGTCACAGGTTAAGACAAGAGGAGAAATCAGAGTGCGAAGATTAAGTTGAAGTGCAATTATCAGAAACAATTTTTAATCAGATGGTTGAAAAAGAACAAGAACAAGTGGAGGATGAGGTGGATATTTTTAGTTCAGGAAAATTGGCGGTGTTACAACAAAAAGATATTGAAATAAAACGGATGTATCAGAAAGCATATACGGAAGAGGAATCTGAGTGTATACCAGAGTGTTTTTACCGTAAAAGTGATGTCTTGATGAGAAAATGGAGACCTTTACATATGCAGGTGGATGAAAAGTGGGCATCAAGTATATTGCTGGTAGGGTATAGAAAGGAGGTGTTGCAGTTGCACATGAGGTACCAGTGGAAGGTCATTTGGGAATAAAGAACAGTAAGAAGTCTTACAACACCAGGTTAAAGTCCAACAGGTTTGTTTCAAACACGAGCTTTCGGAGCACGGCTCCTTCTTCAGGTGAATGGAAAGGCTAGTTCCAGAAATGTTTATATAGACACAGTCAGAGATGCCCCGGAATGCGAGCACCTGCAGGCAATCAAATCATCAAAGATGCAGAGAGAGAGGTAACTCCAGGTTAAAGAGGTGTGAATTGTCCCAAGCCAGTTCAGTCGGTAGGCCTCTGCAAGTCCAGGCTTGTTGGTGGGGGCCGAATGTAATGCGACATGAATCCCAGATCCCGGTTGAGTCCGCATTCATGCGTGCGGAACTTAGCTATAAGTTTTTGCTCAGCAATTTTGCGTTGTCGCGTCTCCTGAAGGCCTCCTTGTAGAATGCTGACCCGGAGATCAGAGGCTGAATGTCCTTGACTGCTGAAGTGTTCCCCAACTGGAAGGGAACAGTCCTGCCTGTTGATAGTCGCACGATGCCCGTTTATTCGTTGTCGCAGTGTCTGCATGGTCTCGCCAATGTACCACGCTTCGGGACATCCTTTCCTGCAGCGTATGAGGTAGACTACATTGGTCGAGTCGCACAAGTATGCGCCGCGTACCTGGTGGGTGGTGTTTCCACGTGTAATGGTGGTGTCCATGTCGATGATCTGGCATGTCTTGCAGAGATTACCCTGGCAGGGTTTTGTGGTGTTGTGGTTGCTGTTCTGAAGGCTGGGTAATTTGCTGCAAACAATGGTTTGTTTGAGGTTGCGCGGTTGTTTGAAGGCCAGTAGTGGGGGTGTGGGGATGACCTTGGCAAGATGTCCATCCTCGCTGATGATGTGTTGGAGGCTGCGAAGAAGATGTCGTAGTTTCTCCGCCCCAGGAAAGTACTGGACGACGAAGGGTACTCTGTCAGTGGTGTCCCGTGTTTGTCTTCTGAGGAGGTCGGTGCGGTTTTTTGCTGTGGCGCGGTGGAACTGTCGATCAATGAGTCGAGCGCCATATCCCGTTCGTACGAGGGCATCTTTCAGCATCTGTAGGTGTCTGTTGCGCTCCTCCTTGTCTGAGCAGATCCTGTGTATACGGAGGGCTTGTCCATAGGGGATGGCTTCTTTAATGTGTTTCGGGTGAAAGCTGGAGAAGTGGAGCATCGTGAGATTATCTGTGGGCTTGCGGTAAAGCGAGGTGCTGAGGTGACCATCCTTGATGGAGACGAGTGTGTCCAAGAATGGAACTGAATTTGGAGAATAGTCCATGGTGAGTTTGATGGTGGGATGGAACTTATTGATGTCATCGTGTAGTCGTTTCAGTGATGTCTCGCCGTGGGTCCAAAGGAAAAAAATGTCATCGATGTATCTGGTGTATAGCATCGGTTGAAAGTCCTGTGTGGTGAGGAAGTCCTGTTCAAACTTGTGCATGAAGATGTTGGCATATTGAGGTGCAAATTTGGTCCCCATGGCTGTTCCGTGCGTCTGGATGAAGAATTTGTTGTCGAAGGTGAAGACGTTGTGGTCTAGAATGAAACGGATGAGTTGCAGAATTGCGTCTGGAGATTGGCAGTTGTCGGTGTTGAGGACTGAGGCTGTTGCAGCAATGCCGTCGTCATGGGGGATGCTGGTGTAGAGTGCCGAGACATCCATTGTGACGAGGAATGTTCCTGGTTCAACTGGTCCATGGGTGCTGAGTTTCTGTAGGAAGTCCGTCATGTCGCGACAGAAGCTGGGTGTACCTTGTACGATGGGTTTCAAGATGCCCTCGATGTGGCCAGAGAGGTTCTCACACAGGGTCCCATTGCCTGAAACGATAGGACGGCCTGGTGTGTTGGCCTTGTGTATTTTCGGGAGGCAGTAGAGATCTCCAATGCGGGGATTACGTGGGATGAGAGCACGTAGGGTGTTCTGAAGGTCTGGATCTAAGGTCTTGATCAGTCTGCTGAGTTGGCGGATGTGTTCCTTGGTTGGATCTGCGGGTAACTGCCTGTAGTGTTCCTGGTTGTCGAGTTCCTGGTTGTCGAGTTCCTGGTTGCCTGGCACTCTACACCAGCATCCCCCATGACGACGGCATTGCTGCAACAGCCTCAGTCCTCAACACCGACAACTGCCAATCTCCAGACGCAATTCTGCAACTCATCCGTTTCATTCTAGACCACAACGTCTTCACCTTCAACAACAAATTCTTCATCCAGACGCACGGAACAGCCATGGGGACCAAATTTGCACCTCAATATGCCAACATCTTCATGCACAAGTTTGAACAGGACTTCCTCACCACACAGGACTTTCAACCGATGCTATACACCAGATACATCGATGACATTTTTTTCCTTTGGACCCACGGCGAGACATCACTGAAACGACTACACGATGACATCAATAAGTTCCATCCCACCATCAAACTCACCATGGACTATTCTCCAAATTCAGTTCCATTCTTGGACACACTCGTCTCCATCAAGGACGGTCACCTCAGCACCTCGCTTTACCGCAAGCCCACAGATAATCTCACGATGCTCCACTTCTCCAGCTTTCACCCGAAACACATTAAAGAAGCCATCCCCTATGGACCAGCCCTCCGTATACACAGGATCTGCTCAGACAAGGAGGAGCGCAACAGACACCTACAGATGCTGAAAGATGCCCTCGTACGAACGGGATATGGCGCTCGACTCATTGATCGACAGTTCCACCGCGCCACAGCAAAAAACCGCACCGACCTCCTCAGAAGACAAACACGGGACACCACTGACAGAGTACCCTTCGTCGTCCAGTACTTTCCTGGGGCGGAGAAACTACGACATCTTCTTCGCAGCCTCCAACACATCATCAGCGAGGATGGACATCTTGCCAAGGTCATCCCCACACCCCCACTACTGGCCTTCAAACAACCGCGCAACCTCAAACAAACCATTGTTTGCAGCAAATTACCCAGCCTTCAGAACAGCAACCACAACACCACAAAACCCTGCCAGGGTAATCTCTGCAAGACATGCCAGATCATCGACATGGACACCACCATTACACGTGGAAACACCACCCACCAGGTACGCGGCGCATACTTGTGCGACTCGACCAATGTAGTCTACCTCATACGCTGCAGGAAAGGATGTCCCGAAGCGTGGTACATTGGCGAGACCATGCAGACACTGCGACAACGAATAAACGGGCATCGTGCGACTATCAACAGGCAGGACTGTTCCCTTCCAGTTGGGGAACACTTCAGCAGTCAAGGACATTCAGCCTCTGATCTCCGGGTCAGCATTCTACAAGGAGGCCTTCAGGAGACGCGACAACGCAAAATTGCTGAGCAAAAACTTATAGCTAAGTTCCGCACGCATGAATGCGGACTCAACCGGGATCTGGGATTCATGTCGCATTACATTCGGCCCCCACCAACAAGCCTGGACTTGCAGAGGCCTACCGACTGAACTGGCTTGGGACAATTCACACCTCTTTAACCTGGAGTTACCTCTCTCTCTGCATCTTTGATGATTTGATTGCCTGCAGGTGCTCGCATTCCGGGGCATCTCTGACTGTGTCTATATAAACATTTCTGGAACAAGCCTTTCCATTCACCTGAAGAAGGAGCCGTGCTCCGAAAGCTCGTGTTTGAAACAAACCTGTTGGACTTTAACCTGGTGTTGTAAGACTTCTTACTGTGCTCACCCCAGTCCAACGCCGGCATCTCCACATCAGGGAATAAAGAAAACTCAAGCTAAAATCCAGAAACATTTTTATTTGCCTGGACTACATAAAGATTTAGTTGAATTTTGTCAATCATGCCACACATGTCAAGTGATAGGGAAACTTCAAGCAGTGATAAAACCAGCGCCCTTAATACCCATTCCAGCATTTGAGGAACCTTTTACAAGGGTCCTTATTGATTGCGTAGGACTGCTTCCTAAAACGAAAATTGGGAATCAATATCTTTTGACTAAAATGTATGTGTCTACTCAGTTTCCAGAGGCCATTCCAGTATGTAATATTACAGCTAAAAAGATTGTGGAGGAGTTACTTAAATTCTTTACTAGATATGGACTACCCACAGAAATACAATCGGATCAAGGATCGAATTTTACCTCAAGGTTATTCAAAGAAGCTATTGATAGCTTAGGAATAAAACAATTTAAATCAAATGTGTACCATCCAGAATCACAGGGAGCATCAGAAATTAAAGACATTGTGGCATCAGACATTGAAGACAACTGTTCTATGATCTATGTTGAGGGCTTATTGTAAAGATTAGCCAGAGAATTGGGGTAAAGGAATTCCATTTGTACTGTTTGCAATTAGGGATGCACCTAATGAGTCAACCAGGGCAGCACGGTAGCATTGTGGATAGCACAATCGCTTCACAGCTCCAGGGTCCCAGGTTCAATTCCGGCTTGGGTCACTGTCTGTGCGGAGTCTGCACATCCTCCCCGTGTGTGCATGGGTTTCCTCCGGGTGCTCCGGTTTCCTCCCACAGTCCAAAGATGTGCAGGTTAGGTGGATTGGCCATGATAAATTACCCTTAGTGTCCAAAATTGCCCTTCATGTTGGGTGGGGTTACTGAGTTATGGGGATAAGGTGGAGGTGTTGATCTTGGGTAGGGGGTAGGGTGTTCTTTCCAAGAGCCAGTGCAGACTCGATGGGCCGAATGGCCTCCTTCTGCGCTGTAAATTCTATGTAAAAATTCAGTCCTTTTGAACTAATTTTTGATCATGAGATAAGAGGACCATTTAAATTCATTAAGGAAAAATTGGTGAGTGAGAAATCGGAAATTATATTATTGGATTACATGTCAAATTTGAGGGAACGGTTAAATAGAGCAGGTGAATTAGCAAGACGACATTTAAAAGTTGCACAAAATGTGATGAAACGGGTAGGGGGACAAGAAATCTAAATTTCGTAGTTTTGCCAGTGGAGATAAAGTTTTAGTATTGTTACTATTGGGAGCTGAACCTTTAAAAGCAAGGTTTTGTGGACCTTATCAGATTGAAAGGAAATTAAGGGAGGTGAATTATGTGGTAAAAACACCAGATAGAAGGAAGACTCACCGAGTGTGTCATGTGAATATTCTTAAAGGTACTTTGAAAGTGAAGGAGAGAAAAAGGAGGAGGTTTTAATGATTCTAACTCAAAGCGACGAACCAAATCCAGATGACTGTGAATTTGACAGACATCAAATTAAATTGGAAAACGAGGATGTTCTTAAAAATTGGGATGAATTGTTGAGTTACCTTCCAGAGGAAAAACGAACTGACCTGAAAGAGTAATTGATATCACATGGGCAAGTTTGTAGAGATAAATTGCGAAGTACTAAAATGGCTATACATGATGTAGATGTGGGAAATGCTGTTCCAATCAAACAAAATCCATATAGACTTAACCCGTTAAAATTGGCACAGGTTAACAAAGAAATTGAGAGCATGCTTAAAAATGGCATAATTGAAGTGGATTGCAGCTAATGGAGCTCACCCATAGCCATGGTATCTAAACCAGAAGCTACCCAACGGTTGTGTGTGGACTATAGAAAGGTTAATGCAGTGATAAGAATGGACTCTTATCCTATCCCACGTATTGGAGGATTGCATTGAGAAGGTGGGACAATCAGCTTTTATTTCCAAACTGGAAATGGTTACCGAAATCCAAAACGGCGAAGGAGATTTCAGCTTTTGTAGCTCCAGATTGTATATTCCAATTCAAAGTTATGCCATTTGGCATGACAAACGCCCCAGCCACATTTCAATAGTTAACTAACAAAGTTGTTTCAGGATTATCCAACTGTGCGGTATACAGCGATGATCTGGAAATTTTCAGCCAGGCATGGCCAGAACATTTAAAACATCTGATGGAGTTATTTGATCGATTTCAGGAGCGGGTTTGGTGGTAAACCTAGCCAGCAGTGAATTTGGAAAAGTACAGGTCACTTTCCTTGACCAGACAGTTGGACAGAGTCGAATGGTCACACGGGATGTGAAACCAACAGTTATTGAGGAGTTTTCAATACCCTCAAGACGAAGGGAAATAATGTGAGTCCTTGGCATTTGTGGATTTGATCGAACATTTGTGCAAATGTGACAAATTGTGAAGATTTGTGCAAATGCAATACTGGGGCTGGTTTAGCTCACTGGGCTAAATTGCTGGCTTTTAAAGCAGACCAAGCAGGCCAGCAGCACGGTTCGATTCCTGTACCAGCCTCCCCGGACAGGCGCTGGAATGTGGCGACTAGGGGCTTTTCACAGTAACTTCATTGAAGCCTACTCGTGACAATAAGCGATTTTCATTTCATTTCAAATGTTTTGTAGCGTGATTGCTCCACTGATAGACCTGCTGAAGAAGCATAACAAATTCCAGTGGACAGCGGAGTGTCAACAGACATTTGACTGCCTGAAAGCTGTGATAACCAATGCTCCTGTGTTGGGGAACTACAAGGGAGTCTGTGATCAGATTGAACTAACGGATCTGACTTTAAAGAGAAATGCTGAGGCGTAGCATAATGGATGGATCGTGCAGAGACCTTCTTGTTCAAAGAGACTGTCAATCGAGAAGGGTTTCAGTTGGAGAAGAAGAACAAAAAAAATGGACTGCATGATTATACCTGTTTGCGTGTGTTGTATATTTACTGTGTGCATTTCTTAAAGGATGGTGAAAAGGTGAAAAATGAAACCATCTTGAACATAAGAACATAAGAACTAGGAGCAGGAGTAGGCCATCTGGCCCCTCGAGCCTTTTCCGCCATTCAATTAGATCATGGCTGATCTTTTGTGGACTCAGCTCCACTTTCCGGCCCGAACACCATAACCCTTAATCCCTTTATTCTTCAAAAAACTATCTATCTTTACCTTAAAAACATGTAATGAAGGAGCCTCAACTGCTTCACTGGGCAAGGAATTCCATAGATTCACAACCCTTTGGGTGAAGAAGTTCCTCCTAAACCCAGTCCTAAATCTACTTCCCCTTATTTTGAGGCTATGCCCCCTAGTTCTGCTGTCACCTGCCAGTGGAAACAACCTGCCCGCATCTATCCTATCTATTCCCTTCATAATTTTAAATGTTTCTATAAGATCCCCCCTCATCCTTCTAAATTCCAACGAGTACAGTCCCAGTCTACTCAACCTCTCCTCATAATCCAACCCCTTCAGCTCTGGGATTAACCTAGTGAATCTCCTCTGCACACCCTCCAGTGCCAGTACGTCCTTTCTCAAGTAAGGAGACCAAAACTGAACACAATACTCCAGGTGTGGCCGCACTAACACCTTATACAATTGCAACATAACCTCCCTAGTCTTAAACTCCATCCCTCTAGCAATGAAGGACAAAATTCCATTTGCCTTCTTAATCACCTGTTGCACTTGTAAACCAACCTTCTGTGACTCATGCACTAGCACACCCAAGTCTCTCTGAACAGCGGCATGCTTTAATATTTTAGCGTTTAAATAATAATCCCGTTTGCTGTTATTCCTACCAAAATGGATAACCTCACATTTGTCAACATTGTATTCCATCTGCCAGACCCGAGCCCATTCACTTAACCTATCCAAATCCCTCTGCAGACTTCCAGTATCCTCTGCACTTTTTGCTTTACCACTCATCTTAGTGTCATCTGCAAACTTGGACACATTGCCCTTGGTCCCCAACTCCAAATCATCAATGTAAATTGTGAACAATTGTGGGCACAATTGAAGTTGATTGTTTACTTTTTTTTCTTGGGCCGAGGTATCATGTCAGAGTCCCTTTACGAAATGGGTGTTTATAAATGGGTGTGCATAAAGGTATCTGTAGTGAGAGCACCTTTAAGAAATGGGTGTTTATTACTGCAGTGATGTCAGAAAGTGGGTGGAGCTGGGCTGTCTGTCAGCTTTTTACTTTCATTTTAGGCTTTTTGCTGCAGGGTGTGTTTTAGTTTCGTTTTCAGACTTGGATAGCTGGACAGACAGAAGGTGTATGAATCTCTCTCTGTAATCTAAAGACTGTAAATCAATCCTAGTGATTTAAAACTAATAACAGTAGTGACTTTAACCTGATCTGCTTCTGGTTTTAAGTCTTATGGATGTTAAAAGGAAAGCTTAAAGGATTACTTAGTGTTGTATTCTTTGGGGGTTGTATTTGAATTAATGGTTGCTAAGATGTTCACTGTATGTTTTAAAAAGGTTAACTTGAGTTCATAGAATATACATTGTTTTGCTTTTCCATTTCTGCTCTACCTCACCTGTAGAATGGGCCGTGTGCTCCCCATACCACAATCTATTAAACGTTGTGGGTCAGGTGAACTCCATGATACACTTTGGGGTTCTGGTCCATAACAGTCCCCACAATTGGGAAGGCTGTGAAGCATGGTCCTGTGATCAAGAACTTTGTGACGCATGACCCACGACCCTCCTGACACCCACCCATGACCCACCCACGTGACCCTGGGTTTGAAAATGACTGGTGTAAGGAACTCTCTTGAGAATCCTCGTTGGGCTCTTGTTTCCCTTTTAATTCCTGTTCTTTCAGCTGTTATACTTCCTGCATCTGAGGACTACCTCTTCCATTAAAAAAAGATACAATAGCAGGATTGCTCTGACATCAGCGATGATCCATTTTGACAGGCTTGGCCAACAGCCAATCAACTCTCCTCAGATTCCAGTACAACCCTGTTGTCGATTGTGATTGGTGGAACCATTCAGAAGCATCTAGAAAGACAGGCAGGCTGGCTCTCATGTATCAGATTCATTTTTTGGGACAGAGCTGAAGAAGGCTTTAAGTCCTCTCTGTCTGGATGGGGTGGATTTCCCTCAAAAACCCCAGTTGGAGGCTCTGTTTACTCTTCAGTTGAGTTGGTAGGCATTCTCTGTGAGACTGTTTCTCCAAGTTCATTTTTGGTTGGATCAAGAAGCTGGAGAGTACAAGCCCGATCTCTCTGATCTCCCAGGTCTCTGTCTGAAGGGGCAGGTTTAAAAGAATCTCTCTTTGCAGCCAGGTCTGTGAGTTTCAGTTCTGATTAAAAGGCCGGGGAGCTGAAACTGATTTTTCTCAACTGGTGCCCTGTGTCTAAAGACCTTTCTCTCTGCAGTCAGTTCAACCTGCAGGAGGTTTCGGTCCACCTGCAGGAAGAGAGGGCTGTTTAAAAACCTATTTGAAATCCGAAGGTGAAAGATTCTGATATTGTCTCAGTGAGTCAGAGAGCCAGTCTGGTGGAGGTCTTTCAACTGAAAGTGACTCCCAAGAGAGAATTCTACAGCCTGCATGTTCCAATTGAAGAGAACCATTAGAAGATCCGAACCAACCGATCATTTCAACACTTTGTTACCTTGGAAGATCGCTGGCCACTAAAGCCCGCTACCTCAGGAGCAAAGAAACATCTCGTGCCCTTTTAATTCTTGTTATTTTCAATTCTATAGTACCATTCTTCCGATTCCTGTACTCACTAGCACGTGCACTGGAGGTAATCTGCTACCGGGCTTCCTAAATTCTTGTTGAAGACCTCATCCCTCTTTCTGCCCATGTCATTCAGGATGGTAGCACAGTGGTTAGCACAGTTGCTTCACAGCTCCAGGGTCCCAGGTTCGATTCTCGGCTTGGGTCATTGTCTGTGTGGAGTCTGCATGTTCTCCCCGTGTGTGCGTGGGTTTCCTCCGGGTGCTCCGGTTTCCTCCCACAGTCCAAAGATGTGCAGGTTAGGTGGATTGGCTATTCAAAATCGCCCTTAATGACCAAAGAAGGTTAGGTGGGGTTACGGGGATAGGGTAGAGGTGTGGGGATGGGGTGGGGGTATGGGCTTAGGTAGGGTGTTCTTCCCAAGGGCCAGTGCCGACTTGATGGGCTGAATGGCCTCCTTCTGCAAAGCAATTTCTATGATTTCTTTGATTGGTATCAATATGAAAATGAAATGAAATGAAAATCGCTTATTGTCACGAGTAGGCATCAATGAAGTTACTGTGAAAAGCCCCTAGTCACCACATTCCGGCACCTGTTCGGGGAGGCTGGTACGGGAACCACAACCACTGACTATTCACGTTCCCCCTTCAGAATACCCGATAGCCGTTCAGTGGCATCCCTGACCATGGCACTATGGAGGCAACATACCATCCTGGAGTCACTTTTACAGCCACAGAATGCCTGTCTGCACCCCTCACTATTGAGTCTCCTACCACTATTGCTTAAACTAGGCAATGTCCTTGCTGAGAGAGTATGGGCACCTCCTTCTTGAAGCTAAATTAAAAGCCAGAATGTCACAAGTAATAATCTTTGGATTCCTAATTTACACACAAGCCAATTGGCAAAGGCGAAATCAGATTAGAGAATTAAATGCACGGCTTAATGATTGTTGTGAGAGTAATGGGTTTCTATTTGTATGGCACAGGGATTGGGGCTGAGAGATGAGGGGCTGTACCATTGGGAAATTCATAACCTGCACCAACACCAACAGTGCCCGGAACACCGCCACCAGAAGCACCATCACCAGGAACACCACCACCAGCAGCACCATCACCAGCAGCACCATCACCAGGAACACTGCCACTAGCAGCACCATCACCTGGAGCACCGTCACCAGCAGCACCAGCACCAGGAGCACCATCACCAGGAGCACCGTCACCAGCAGCACTGTCACCAGGAGCACCATCACCAGGAGCACAGTCACCAGTAGCACCGTCACCAAGAGCAACGTCACCAGGAGCACCGTCACCAGGATCACCATCACCAGCAGCACCATCACCAGTAGCACCGTCACCAGGAGCACCGTCACCAGCAGCACCATCACCAGTAGCACCGTCACCAGGAGCAACGTCACCAGGAGCACCGTCACCAGGATCACCGTCACCAGCAGGACCATCACCAGCAGGACCATCACCTGGTGCACCGTCACCAGGAGTACCGTCACCAGCAGCACCATCACCAGGAGCACCGTCACCAGGAGCACTGTCATCAGGAACACCATCATCAGGAGCACCATCACCAGGAGCACCGTCATCAGGAGCACCATCACCAGGAGCACCATCATCAGGAGCACCATCACCAGGAGCACCATCACCAGGAGCACCGTCACCGGGAGCATCATCACCAGGAGCGCCGAGCACCATCACCAGGAGCACCATCATCAGGAGCGCCGAGCACCGTCACCAGGAGCACCGTCACCAGGAGCATCATCACCAGGAGCACCATCAGCAGGAGCACCGTCACCAGGAGCACCGTCACCAGGAGCACCGTCACCAGGAGCACCGTCACCAGGAGCACCGTCACCAGGAGCACCATCACCAGGAGCACCGTCACCAGGAGCACCATCACCAGGAGCATCATCACCAGCAGCACCGTCACCAGGAGCATCATCATGAGGAGCACCATCACCAGGAGCACCGTCACCAGGATCGCCGTCACCAGGAGCATCATCACCAGGATCAACATCACCAGGAGCACCGTCACCAGGGCCACCGTCACCAGTGGCACCGTCACCAGGAGCACCATCACCAGGAGCACCATCATCAGGAGCACCATCACCAGGAGCGCCGAGCACCGTCACCAGGAGCACCGTCACCGGGAGCATCATCACCAGGAGCACCATCAGCAGGAGCACCATCACCAGGAGCACCATCACCAGGAGCACCGTCACCGGGAGCACCGTCACCAGGAGCACCGTCACCAGGAGCACCGTCACCAGGAGCACCATCACCAGGAGCACCGTGACCAGGAGCACCATAACCAGGAGCGCCGAGCACCGTCACCAGGAGCACCGTCACCAGGGGCATCATCACCATGAGCATCATCACCAGCAGCACCGTCACCAGGAGCATCATCATGAGGAGCACCATCACCAGGAGCGCCGTCACCAGGATCGCCGTCACCAGGGGCATCATCACCAGGATCAACATCACCAGGAGCACCGTCACCAGGGGCACCGTCACCAGGGGCACCGTCACCAGGAGCACCATCACCAGGAGCACCATCACCAGGAGCACCATCATCAGGAGCACCATCACCAGGAGCACCATCACCAGGAGCGCCGAGCACCGTCACCAGGAGCACCGTCACCGGGAGCATCATCACCAGGAGCACCATCACCAGGGCCACCGTCACCAGGGGCACCGTTACCAGGAGCACCATCACCAGGAGCACCATCACCAGGAGCACCATGATTAGGAGCACCATCACCAGGAGCACCATCACCAGGAACGCCGAGCACCGTCACCAGGAGCACCATCACCAGGAGCACCGTCACCAGGAGCACCGTCACCGGGAGCACCGTCACCAGGAGCACCGTCACCAGGAGCACCGTCACCAGGAGCACCATCACCAGGAGCACCGTGACCAGGAGCACCATAACCAGGAGCGCCGAGCACCATCACCAGGAGCACCATCATCAGGAGCACCATCACCAGGAGCGCCGAGAACCGTCACCAGGAGCACCGTCACCAGGAGCACCATCAGCAGGAGCACCGTCACCAGGAGCACCATCACCAGCAGCACCGTCACCAGGAGCACCGTCACCAGGAGCATCATCACCAGCAGCACCGTCACCAGGAGCATCATCATGAGGAGCACCATCACCAGGAGCGCCGTCACCAGGATCGCCATCACCAGGAGCATCATCACCAGGATCAACATCACCAGGAGCGCCGTCACCAGGAGCACCATCACCAGGAGCACCATCACCAGGAGCACCATCATCAGGAGCACCATCACCAGGAGCGCCGAGCACCGTCACCAGGAGCACCGTCACCGGGAGCATCATCACCAGGAGCACCGTCACCAGGAGCACCGTCACCAGGAGCACCATCACCAGGAGCATCATCACCAGGAGCACCGTCACCAGGAGCACCGTCACCAGGAGCACCGTCACCAGGAGCATCATCACCAGGAGCACCATCACCAGGAGCACCGTCACCAGGAGCACCGTCACCAGGAGCATCATCACCAGGAGCACCATCACCAGCAGCACCATCACCAGCAGCACCATCACCAGGAGCATCATCATGAGGAGCACCATCACCAGGGCCACCGTCACCAGGGGCACCGTCACCAGGAGCACCATTACCAGGAGCACCATCACCAGGAACACCATCACCAGGAGCACCGCCACCAGGATCACCATCAGCAGGAGCATCATCACCAGGAGCATCATCACCAGCAGCACCGTCACCAGAAGCACCGTCACCAGGAGCACCATCACCAGGAGCACCGTCACCAGCAGCACCATCACCAGGAGCATCATCACCAGGAGCACCGTCACCAGGAGCACCGTCACCAGGAGCACCGTCACCAGGAGCATCGTCACCAGGAGCACCGTCACCAGGAGCACCGTCACCAGGAGCACCGTCACCAGGAGCACCGTCACCAGGAGCATCATCACCAGGAGCGCCATCACCAGGAGCGCCGTCACCAGGAGCGCCGTCACCAGGAGCGCCGTCACCAGGAGCACCGTCACCAGGAGCACCGTCACCAGGAGCACCGTCACCAGGAGCGCCGTCACCAGGAGCACCGTCACCGGGAGCATCATCACCAGGAGCACCGTCACCAGGAGCACCGTCACCAGGAGCACCATCACCAGGAGCATCATCACCAGGAGCACCATCACCAGGAGCACCGTCACCAGGAGCACCGTCACCAGGAGCACCGTCACTAGGAGCATCATCACCAGCAGCACCGTCACCAGGAGCATCATCACCAGGAGCACCATCACCAGGAGCGCCGTCACCAGGAGCATCATCACCAGGAGCACCATCACCAGCAGCACCATCACCAGCAGCACCATCACCAGGAGCATCATCATGAGGAGCACCATCACCAGGAGCACCGTCACCAGGAGCATCATCACCAGGATCAACGTCACCAGGAGCACCGTCACCAGGGCCACCGTCACCAGGGCCACCGTCACCAGGAGCACCGCCACCAGGATCACCATCAGCAGGAGCACCGTCACAAGGGGCACCGTCACCAGGAGCACCGTCACCAGGATCACCATCACCAGGAGCACCGTCACCAGGATCACCATCAGCAGGAGCATCATCACCAGGAGCATCATCACCAGGAGCACCGTCACCAGGAGCACCATCACCAGGAGCACCGTCACCAGGATCACCATCAGCAGGAGCATCATCACCAGGAGCATCATCACCAGCAGCACCGTCACCGGGAGCACCGTCACCAGGAGCACCGTCACCAGGAGCACCATCACCAGGAGCATCGTCACCAGGAGCACCGTCACCAGGAGCACCGTCACCAGGAGCATCATCACCAGGAGCGCCGTCACCAGGAGCGCCGTCACCAGGAGCGCCGTCACCAGGAGCGCCGTCACCAGGAGCACCGTCACCAGGAGCACCGTCACCAGGAGCGCCGTCACCAGGAGCGCCGTCACCAGGAGCACCGTCACCAGGAGCATCATCACCAGGATCAATGTCACCAGGAGCACCGTCACCAGGGCCACCGTCACCAGGGGCACCATCACCAGCAGCACCGTCACCAGGAGCACCATCACCAGGAGCACCATCACCAGGAGCACCATCACCAGGAGCACCGTCACCAGGAGCACCGTCACCAGGAGCACCACCAGGAGCACCGTCACCAGGAGCACCATCACCAGGAGCACCATCACCAGCAGCACCGCCACCAGGAGCACCGTCACCAGGAGCACCGTCACCAGGAGCACCATCACCAGGAGCATCGTCACCAGGAGCACCGTCACCAGGAGCACCGTCACCAGGAGCACCATCAGCAGGAGCATCATCAACAGCAGCACCGTCACCAGGAGCACCGTCACCAGGAGCACCGTCACAAGGAGCACCATCACCAGGAGCACCAGGAGCACCGTCACCAGGAGCACGGTCACCAGGAGCACCGTCACCAGGAGCACCATCACCAGCAGCACCATCACCAGCAGCACCATCACCTGGAGCACCGTCACCAGGAGCACCGTCACCAGGAGCACCATCACCAGGAGCACCGTCACCAGCAGCACCATCACCAGGAGCACCATCACCAGGAGCACCGTCACCAGGAGCACCGTCACCAGGAGCACCACCAGGAGCACCGTCACCAGGAGCACCATCACCAGGAGCACCATCACCAGCAGCACCGCCACCAGGAGCACCGTCACCAGGAGCACCTTCACCAGGAGCACCATCACCAGCAGAACCGCCACCAGGAACACCGTCACCAGGAACACCGTCACCAGGAACACCGTCACCAGGAACACCGTCACCAGGAGCACCATCACCAGGAACACCGTCACCAGGAGCACCATCACCAGGAGCACCATCACCAGCAGCACCGCCACCTGGAGCACCGTCACCAGCAGCACCGTCACCAGGAGCACCGTCACCAGCAGCACCGTCAACAGGAGCACCGTCACCAGGAGCATATCACCAGCAGCACCATCACCAGGAGCACCGCCACCTGGAGCACCGTCACCAGGAGCACCGTCACCAGGAGCACCGTCACCAGGAGCACCATCAGCAGGAGCACCGTCACCAGGAGCACCGTCGCCAGGAGCACCGTCACCAGGAGCACCGTCACCAGGAGCACCGTTACCAGGAGCACCGTCACCAGGAGCACCGTCGTCTGGAGCACCGTCACCAGGAGCATCATCACCAGGAGCACCATCACCAGGAGCACCGCCATCAGGAGCACCATCACCAGGAGCACCGTCACCAGTAGCACCATCACCAGGAGCACCGTCGCCAGGAGCACCATCACCAGGAGCACCGTCGCCAGGAGCACCGTCACTAGGAGCAACCTCACCAGGAGCATCATCACCAGGAGCACCGTCATCAGGAGCACCGTCACCAGGAGCACCGTCACCAGGAGTACCGTCGCCAGGAGCACCGTCACCAGGAGCATCATCACCAGGAGCACCATCACCAGGAGCACCATCACCAGGAGCACCGTCATCAGGAGCACCATCACCAGTAGCACCATCACCAGGAGCACCGTCGCCAGGAGCACCATCACCAGGAGCACCGTCGCCAGGAGCACCGTCACCAGGAGCACCATCACCAGGAGCATCATCACCAGGAGCACCGTCATCAGGAGCACCGTCACCAGGAGCACCGTCACCAGGAGTACCGTCGCCAGGAGCACCGTCACCAGGAGCATCATCACCAGGAGCACCATCACCAGGAGCACCTTCACCAGGAGCACCGTCACCAGGAGCACCGTCACCAGGAGCACTGGCACCAGGAGCACCATCACCAGGAGCACCGTCATCAGGAGCACCATCACCAGGAGCACCAGGAGCACCATCACCAGGAGCATCGTCACCAGGAGCACAGTCACCAGGAGCACCATCACCAGGAGCATCATCACCAGGAGCACTGTCACCAGGAGCACCTTCACCAGGATCACCGTCACCAGGAGCACCGTCACCAGGAGCACCGTCACCAGGAGCATCATCACCAGGAGCACCATCACCAGGAGCACCTTCACCAGGAGCACCGTCACCAGGAGCACCGTCACCAGGAGCACTGGCACCAGGAGCACCATCACCAGGAGCACCGTCATCAGGAGCACCATCACCAGGAGCACCAGGAGCACCATCACCAGCAGCACTGGCACCACAGCAGCACTGGCACCACAGCAGCACCATCACCTGGAGCACCGTCACCAGGAACACCGCCACCAGCAGCACCGTCACCAGCAGCACCATCACCAGCAGCACTGGCAGCAGCAGCACCGTCACCAGCAGCACCATCACCAGCAGCACCATCACCAGCAGCACCGTCACCAGCAGCACCATCACCAGGTGCACTGCCTCTAGGAGAACCGGCACGAGGAGCACTGTCACTGGCCATACTGTTAAGAGTCTCACTGACAATAGCCATACCAACGTCAGCATCAGCATCTCCAACCCCGGCCACACTGACCCCAGTCAACCCTCGCCCCGACGCCCTCACCCAAAGGCTTTGGTTACTTTGTGTCACTCTATCGGATTGAGAATTTTGTACTTGAATTCATTTCAGTTCCTTCCTGTGTTGAATTTTGCAGTGAATTGTCACCACGTACCCACTCTTGTTTAGCTGAAGGGTCACAGTTAAAGGGGACAGATCCCAGAGACAATCTAAATTCTGAATGTAATCCCTGAATGGTCACAGTTGGGAGCAGTGCGAGATATTGTGATGGGAGTGATGGCGTTCGAGTGGCTGACACTATATCTGGGTGAATCAGGGGCTGAATTCTCCGTCGGCGGGATGCTCCGTTTTGCCGAGAGCCCAGGGATTTCCTGACGGTGTGGGGCTGCCCGACTATGGGAAACCCCATTGACCAGCCGGCTAAATGGGGAATCCCGCCGGCGGGGTGAAGCAGGAATGGGGAATGGCGGGGTGGAGAATCCAGTCCTTGATCAGAATTGTCCAGCTTTGAAACACGACAACACAATCTCAGAAATAAATACAGTGCATCATTGATCTGACTGTCGTAATCCTATTGTTCAAATTGAAGCAAAAACTAATTTGAAGCATGTTGCAACCTCAATATCCCCCGAGTTGATTCCACAGGGTGTAAATGACACATGCTGTGTAACGTTACATCGGATCTCAATGATGGCCGGCTCTGTGAAGAATGATGTCAGTGGGAGTCAGAGTAAAATCACACTGAGTGTGGGTCACTAACCAGACTGCAGTTCCTGACCCCAGTGACTATGTATTACTGGGTTTATTTGACAGTACTGAGTGTGGTGCCAGCAATTTATCCACCTTGTTCTGAATGCTGTGTATTCAGTTAGAGACGCTTACTATTTACCCCTCCTCTGACTCTAATTACCGTTGCACCCTCATGTTTGAATGCTCTCTCTCTGCCCCATCCATTCTCCTCAACTTTCCTGATCACCCCTCATATTAACCCTCCCACTCCCCCCTTATCCCACCGTTTAGTTTAAAGCTCTCTCCACACTCCAGGTTATGCCGTTTTCTACTACGCACTGGCCCCTGTGCAGTTCAGGTGAACAGAATCCCAACAGTACAGCTCTCTCTTCCCCCACTGCTGGTGCCAGTTGACATGAGTCAATAGCCATTTCTCCCTCAGCCCTCAAGACTCAACATTGGGTTCAACAACTTTAGACTGTGGTATTATCATAAATGTGAGAACTGCAAGGGTTAATGAAATGTCTAGATCAGCCACTAGAGGGAGCTAGAGTTGCAAGTATATAAGACATTGTTGCTAAGCCTTGTGGGGGAGAGAAGTGAAGGGGTCAGCTAGAGCAAAGACTGAAGGAAAGATAGTGTGAGTAAGAGCGGATCCTAGTTTATAATAGTGTAGAGATTAGTTGGAGGTGAGTGTAGATTATATATTAATTATCAACTGGGTACTTTTTAGGAGTACAAGTTGAATCCAAATTAGTAGTGTTAATAAATTTATAGTTTTTTTCAAGTTAAAGCTATTTTGTGGTATTTGTGAACACTACGCAATCATCCTGAATTTAGCAACATTTAGCAACCTTCCTCCTCCATCTTTAACTTTTTTCAAAATCATATATCCCAGACATTTTTGTACCCATGGAAAAACTCTCCGCCCTCTCCCCCACTGGGCCATCTGTCACTTGCTCTTAAGTTTAGCTACATCTTTGTTACAATCTTTCCCAACTCTACTCTGTTCGAGCTACTCCGTCCCCTCTTATACAGTATACCACCCAATACATTTCCCCCCTTAGTTCAGAAGAAGAGCCGCAGGGACTCAACATATTAAGGCTGTTTTCCCTCCCTCCAGATGCTGCTGGACCTGCTGTGTTTTTTCCAGTATTCTTCGTTCTTGTCCCATTTCTCCCTCACCAATTGATGAGCTGCATGTTCTTTTTTTTAATCAATGTTTTTTATTGGGTTTTTGAACAAAGTATATTTACCGTTATGTACACAGGATAAGAGATACACACATATATATATATATATACACACATATAGAAGAGAAGGGCACACACAAACCTGCCAAAGAAAATAAAATAGTAAATAATTATAAATTTAAAAAATACAATAAAAAATAAAATAGAATAACTGGTAAGGTATTGTGCACCAACTCAATAGCAGCAACTCTGTACACCTGGCAAAATTATTTGCAACACATAAGTGGGCGACTGTTGGTGGGGGGGGGGGGGGGGGGTTGGAGACTGGGGAGGTGAATATACATTTGGGTGCCGGAGAAACAATTACAGTGGGCAATACTCGAATGGGTTTGGTGTTGGTGTTGTCGCTTGCTTCTCCCGGACGGATCTCGCTGCCGTCTCGCGCTCACCTCCGCTTCTGCCGTTCCTCCCGTCTTTCAGAGCTGCATGTTCAACTCTCCAACCTTACTTAGTCCATGTCTGTTTTGTTCATGGCTCAGGTGGCAATCCAGAGAGTATTGCTCTGGGCTTCTGGTTTTTGTTTTAGTCCCGAGCTGCTCGTACTCCTACAGCACTTCCTTCATCCTCCTGTATCACTGATTCCATAGTGGACCACAACAACTCGATCCTTCACTTCCCACTCCAAGTTCCCTTCCAGCCTGGATGAGATGCCCTGGAGGCAGTGGCATAGTGGTATTGTCACTGGACTAGTAATCAAGAGACCCAGAGTAATGCTGTGGGAGCCCAGGTTCAAATCCCGCCACTGCAGATGGTGAAGTTTGAATCCAATAAAAATCTGGAATTAAAACTCTACTGATGACCATGAAATCATTGTTGATTGTCGTTAAAAACCCATCTGGTTCACTAATATCCTTCAGGGAAGGAAATCGGCCATCCTTATCTGGTCTGGCCGAAATGGGACTCCAGACCCACTCAGCGATGTGGTTGACTCTTAACTGCCCCCTCAAGGGCAATTTGGGATGGGCAATAAACGGTGGCACAGCCTGCGATGCCCACATCCCGGACGCGATTCTCCGCTCCCCACGCTGGGTGTGAGAATCGCGGGAGGGCCGGGTGACTCACGACATGCCGCCCTGGCACCCCCCGCGATTCTCCCACCCCCGCTCAGATGATTCGCAGCTCGCCATTTTTCACGGTGACCGCGATTCTCCAGCCCGGGTGGGCCGAGCGGCCTGACGTTCCCGACCTGGTTCACGATGGCGGCAACCACACCTGGTCGCTGCCGTCGTGAACATGGCGCCAAATGCTCGTTTTAAACTTGTGTGGGGCGGAGAGGGGAGTGAGCACCACGGCCGTGCTCGGGAGGGGACTGGCCCGCGATCGGTGCCCACCGATCGTCAGGCCGGCGTCTCCAAGCGACGCACTCTTTCCCGTCCGCCGCCCCGCAGGATCAAGCTGCCACATCTTGCGGGGCAGCGGAGGGGGAAGATGGCAACCGCACATGCACGGGTTGGAGCCAGCAGCCGTCGTGACGTCAGCCGCGCATGCGCGGGTTGGAGCCGGCCAACCTGCGCATGCGCGGCTGATGTCACTTAGGCGCCGCCGTCGCGTCATTCTTGGCACGCCGCCTTGACGCAAGCGTCCAGGCCCGGCGGCCGATATTAACGGAGCCCTGCTCCTAGCCCCCTGGGAGGGGGGTGAATAGGGTGCGAGGAGCGGGCTCCGAGGACGTCGTGAAACTCAGCCGAGTTCACGATGACCTTCCCGATGCCGCGCGGGAGCGGAGAATTCCGCCCCCCCATGAACGAATAGAAAATATAAATAAATAACAACAGCACATTCTTTGGGATTCACACTCTTGGCTGCTGGGAACAGAATCTATCTCCCCTATCTATACCTATCTCCGACTACTTTCACATCTATCTTACTCTTCCCCCTAATTGACAGTCTTCCGGCACCACTGTGTCAGTTTGCTTATCCCCATTCCAGTCCCTGCTCTTGTCCACATCTCTTCCAGTTGACTCAAAAATTGGTGGTGTGGTAACCAGAGGGGAGGATAGGTTCAGAATACAGGACCTATAGATGAGCTGGGAAGATGGGCAGAAACAGTAACCCTGGAAGGTAACCCTGAAAAATGTGAGGTGATGCATTTTAGGACTAACAAGGCAAAGGAATACACAATGAACGATTGGACACTGAGAAGTACAGAGGACCAGCGTGATCTTGGTGTACATGTCCAAAGATCCCTGAAGGTGGTTAATAAGGTGTATGGGTTACTTGCTTTTATTAACCGAGGCATTGAATATGAGAGCAGGAAGGTTATGACGGAGCTGTATAAAATGTTCATTAGGCCACAGCTAGACTACTGTCTGCAGTTCTGGTCACCCCACTCTGGCAAAGATGTGATTGCATTAGAAAGGATGCAGAGGAGATTCACCAGGATGGTGCCTGGGCTGGAGCATTTCAGCTATGAAGAGAGACTGGTTAGAAACATGTAAACTATTGAAGGGGGGGAGGTCCAGCAATGAGACCTCTTAAAACTGAATAGCTAGGATGCCACTAGAGTAGTTTTATATACGTTAGTTTATTAAGGATTGAGATTAATCATAGAAAGTATACCCAGTAATCATTATTAACCATGAAACCTGAATTTTAGGACATAGCAGTGATAATCATGTAAACTCTAGCTAGAAGCAGTGACCACAATGCATGATGGGATTTAGGCTAGCTAACTTGCCCATGTTTTGAGACACACGAGATGTGTGGTCAGCAGATTACATAGCGGACGCGGTAAACAAGCTTTAGCAGTGGCCCTCAATATCCTGCCTGAAACAATCCATGGATTAAAGAGGAAGCCAGTTCTAGTATCCTGCCCCGAGATGGACAATGAGCGGACAGGATCTGACTGCGATATCAGGATGGGAATATCTGGGAAAAATAACTTAAAATGGACACAGAATCTTGGTAAACAACAGGTGACAGGATGGGGTTAAATCATGGGCTGGTCACAATTTCACTGGATAGTTTGAACACGACAGCGTCAGGGATTGGATCAAATCCAACTGGGATGGGCTACTGATTTTCGGAAATCGTATAATTGATGTGTTTTTACCAGTGTTCCGTCGATCGATCTTGGCATTATCCAGGTCCATCTCTCGTACACACGAAACCAAGCTTGGGCTAATAAAAGCCGTCTTATCCAGGTTGTTGTGTGCCTGCTCTGTATATGAAGCTAAGCCACAAAAATGAGGGAGGAACCCCACGTAAAGGTTGGCTCAATGCCCAGGCCTTGGAAACACTCCTACAACTATGAGCAAGAGCAGGCCATTCAGCCCATCAAGCTTGCTCCTCTGTCTCAATGTCACATTCCCGCTTCCCCCATATCTCTTGATACCATCAAAACCGGAGAAAAATGTATCTCTTTCTTCAATATATTCAGTAACTTACCTTCCAAATTTTCAAAAATCAATCAACTTTAAATGCAACGTTTGCAATTTCTGTGCTTTCACGCTGCACTTTGCATTGTAAACAGAAATAATCAGTGAGACTCTAACTCCCAGAACTGCTTACAGTCGGTGGGCAGACAGCATGGTACAGACAACGCCTGCACAATATATATGAGCTATAATAAACGAAAAGTTCCTGAGATGCAGGGACACAGTAACTTTTAAACGAGCAAAGTCCGGGGCCACCATTGCTTTGAAATATGTAACTTTGATCCTTTGACAGTGATAGACTTTCACAGCCTTCTGTGATAGAGAATTCCACAGGTTCACTACCCTTTGAGTGAAGAAATGTTCCTCATTTCAGTCCTAAATGGCCAAGCTCGTATCCTGACACTGTTAGACTGGGGTTTTTTCTCCTTAGAGCAGGGAAGGCTGAGGCCTAATTGCGGTGTACAAAATTATGATCTACTGAAGTAGGATGCTTTTTCCAAGGGCCGGTGCAGACTCAATGGGCCGAACGGCCTTCTTCTGCATTGTAAATTCTATGATCATTTATGATAGGGAAAATTGAAGAAAACCTTTCCCCTTTGTAATGGGGTTCATAACCAAGGAGCAGAGATTTAAGATAATGGGCAGGAGATGAAATGAAAATGAAATGAAATGAAAATCGCTTATTTTCACAAGTAGGCTTCAAATGAAGTTACTGTGAAAAGCCCCTAGTCGCCACATTCCGGCGCCTGTTCGGAGAGGCTGGTACGGGAATTGAACCGAGCTGCTGGCCTGCCTTGGTCTGCTTTCAAAGCCAGCGATTTAGCCCTGTGCTAAACCAGCCCTGATTTAGAAGGATTTGAGGAAAAACGTTTTCACCCAGAGGTTGGTGGGAATCTGGAACTCTCTTACTGAAAGGATGGTAGAGGCGGGAACCCTCACAACATTTAAGAAGTATTTAGATGAGCATTGGAAATATCACAGCACACAAAGCTACGGGCCAAGTGCTGGAAAATAGCGTTAGAATAGATGGGTGCTTGATGGCCGGCACAGACACACTGTTCTGCAAAATGCCATGACTCTGTGACCCTTGAGCCTGTTGACCAACTGCGGGCACTGAGGCATCTCCATTGCTATCTCCCACATCATTAAAACTGCAGTACCCAGAGTTAAACCCTCCTGTCCCTGTCCATGGGTCAGACCTGAAGTAGCCAGTCTATGGGGTGTGACTGCCTCCTTGAACAACGTTTCCAGGTAATCTGCACCCCTCCCCCTTCCTGATGTATCGCACTGCTGATCTTGGACACCATATAGTCAAGTTCCTTGAACTGTATTCACTTACTGCAGATGCAGTTGTTGTCAATTACACGTCTTAAAAGAAATGACGGCAGAACCAGTGGATGCATCAATTGTGATCTTGCAAATATCCCTTAGTTTAGGTGAGGGAGCAGAAGATTGGAAAAACGCAAGCAAGGAGGGAGACAGAAAGTAGAAATCTCTAAGTCATTTAATCATAGAATACCTACTGTACAGAAGGGGCTACTTGGCCCATTGAATCTGCACCAACCCTCTGAAGGAGTACCCTACTGAGTCCCACTCCCCCTAACTCACCCTAACCTTTCGATACTAAGGATCAATTTATCAAGACCAATCCACCTAACCTGCACATCTTTGGACTGTGGGAGGAAACCGGAGCTGCAGACACGGGGAGAATGTGTAGGCTCCACACAGGTAGTGACCCAAGGTCAGAGTCGAACCTGGGTCCCCTGGCATTGTGGGGCAGCAATGCTGATCACTGTGCTGCCCTAACATCTGATAATCCAACATCTATCATTTAGCAAAAAGACTTAAATCCATTGTCTATTTTTTTTCAGGCGTGCAGCAGAGGCAAGCTTACACTTGGTGGGGACACGCGCTCAGCTTCATTTCTGCACGCACTCCAATGATGTCATGCCCTCTCCTGACTCCACCCACCTTAACCCCGCAGAAAGCAAAGGCGCAAGTCACAAAAATACACAAATCGATCACTACTTAACTGCTTTAGTGCTTTCAATTGTAAACATGATGTGGAGATGCCGGCGTTGGACTGGGGTGAGCACAGTAAGAAGTCTTACAACACCAGGTTAAAGTCCAACAGGTTTGTTTCAAACACGAGCTTTCGGAGCACGGCTCCTTCTTCAGGTGAATGGAAAGGCTTGTTCCAGAAATGTTTATATAGACACAGTCAGAGATGCCCCGGAATGCGAGCACCTGCAGGCAATCAAATCATCAAAGATGCAGAGAGAGAGGGAACTCCAGGTTCAATTGTAAAAACATGCCTGTGTGATGAATTGCTGAACTGAAATCCAAGCTTACCTCTTGTCAGAATGACGGTAAAGATGGTCAATAATGCGATGTGAGGTTTGAGGCGAGCAAACGTGGAACTTGCTGGTGAGCAGCGAGATGGATATATAGAACATAGAACATAGAACAGTACAGCACAGAACAGGCCCTTCGGCCCTCAATGTTGTGCCGAGCCATGATCACCCTACTCAAACCCACGTATCCACCCTATACCCGTAACCCAACAACCCCCCCCTTAACCTTACTTTTATTAGGACACTACGGGCAATTTAGCATGGCCAATCCACCTAACCCGCACATCTTTGGACTGTGGGAGGAAACCGGAGCACCCGGAGGAAACCCACGCACACAGGGGGAGGACGTGCAGACTCCACACAGACAGTGACCCAGCCGGGAATCGAACCTGGGACCCTGGAGCTGTGAAGCATTTATGCTAACCACCATGCTACCCTGCTGCCCCCATGAAATGAAAATCGCTTATTGTCACAATTAGGGTTCAAATGAAGTTACTGTGAAAAGCCCCTAGTTGCCACATTCCGTCGCCTGTTCGGGGAGGCTGTTACGGGAATTGAACTGTGCTGCTGGCCTGCCTTGGTCTGCTTTCAAAGCCAGCGATTTAGCCCTGTGCTAAACAACCCCTGTTATCAGCCGATGATATCAGCGTAGCACAGGTCAGTGCAGTACAGGATGAGCCAATGCAGTGCAGGAGCAAATACTCCAATCAACAATTTGCATAGGCTGCCAGTCAGTATATTTCAGAGTCTCATTCAGTTTCAAAAGTTCCTCTCACAAAATCAAAGAGGTTACTGCCGTAAATTCACATGCGCAGAGTGCCCAATGAGTCCAAGTCCAACATCAGTGCCTCTGCCTGTAGGATTGGGTTCTTTGTTCTAGACGGGGCTTTCTGAATGAATGAATGAAATGAAATGAAATGAAAGAAAATTGCTTATTGTCACGAGTAGGCTTCAATGAAGTTACTGTGAAAAGCCCCTAGTCGCCACATTCTGGCACCTGTTCGGGGAGGCTGGTACGGGAATTGAACCGTGCTGCTGGCCTGCTTTGGTCTGCTTTACAAACCAGCGATTTAGCCCAGTGTGCTAAACCAGGCCCAGCCCAAGGCTGAAGGCCAGCCTTGAGCATGATGGTGGTTCACAATATAAGTATGTGCATCAACAAGTAGATATATTGGCCAAGCTAAACAAGATAGGAAAAGGAGGCTAACGTTGAAGCAGAAGCAGTCAGGTGGATGTACCTTGAAGAAATGGGTGTTTATCAAATAGCTGCAGTGATGTCAGTGTGTGGGTGGAGCTGGGCTGTCTGTCTGTCTTTTTACTTTCGTTTTGAGCTGAAAAGCTGATTTGTGGCTCTGTTTTTGGTTTAGTTTTCAGTTGGAGAGCTGCATTCAAACAAGAAGCTGTCTATCTCTCTCCACAAGCTAAAGAATGTCTTCAGCTCAATTGATGATTTTAAAGTAATACCTGTTTCTGTAGCAAATTTAAACCTGCTGTCCTGGTTTTTAAAAAAGGGTTTAATTTATGGATGTTGCTAGGAAAGGTATTCAGGGTTACCTATAGAGTGTTGTATCTGTGGGGGTACTTGTGTTGGTGGTTGATAGGATGTTTACTGTGTGTTTATGAAATTTTAACTGGGTTAATAGAATAAACATTGTTTTGTTTTAAAAATACTTAATGTCTCTTTTCCATAACACCTGGAGAGTGGACCCTTGTGCTCCGTATAACCAAAATATATAAAAAGTCGTGGGTCAGGTGAACTCCATGATATACTTTGGAGTTTCCTGAACCATAACAGCAAGAAATACAATGAAACTACCGACAGTGGAAAACATGGGTTCGACATCAGAGCAGGATGTATACGAGACTAACCACTCCCGAAGTTGATATGATTAACCAAGCTGATGTGTAGAAGCCAGGTATTTTAAATACACTTAATATAGGTAAAAAGCTGCTTAAAGCATAAATATTAATTCCCAGATTTAAAATGAAAGAAACTATATAATTTCCAAACTCAGTCATGAGTTTGCAAAACACAGAAGTCTGATAAGATCATTACATTTTTCCAAGGACAAGGGTTGAATCCATGGCAATGAGGAATAAGAATGAAGGATTGCACGATTCTCACGCCATTTGAGATTAGGGTGAATTACATTCCATGATTATACAAGCTGAAACATTTTAGACTGTGTTGCCTTGTTTTTAATAAATGGACAGTTAAAACATTCCAACATTCTTATTGAAACAATCTTATAAAAGACAGTTTGAATTATATTTTCGGAATTATGCCTAGCATAGTATGACGAGATAACATAAGGTCTCTATTGTTGCAGCAGTGAGGTCAGCATGATGTCTCCATTGTGGCAATAGATAGGTCAGCATTAGACCAGTTTTTGCTGGTTTTGATAAAGCACAATATCCCATGAAAAATATACAAGCAGGCAACAATTGGAAGTAATGTTACATCGTGAAGATGGACAGCTTGCTATCAAATCAAATGTGTTTGAGTCTAACCCAAACCAATTAGGATTATATTGGGGTGTGATTGGATCGCTTAAGACAGATATGAAATAGTATATCCATGGACGATTTGGCCACCATTTTGGAGAGAAAGGAAAAGCGGGAGAGAAAGGAAAAGCGGGAGAGAAAGGAAAAGGGAGAGACAGAGAGAGAGAGACAGAAAGGAAAGGAAGAGAATTAGAAAAGAGTTCTGTATTCATATTTCATTTTCAGACTTTGACTTCAGACTTTGACTTTTAAAGTTGTGTTCGGGCTATTGTCTCAGAAGATAATTCCTGTGATTCTTTGAAGAAAATCAAATTGTCTACAAACTACCTTTTAAATGATTTTCAATTTGTAACCAATGAACTCCAAATAAAACAATTCTTATTTGCACCTGACAAGTTTTTAACTTGAATTTCTACTGAGTTTCAGCAATGCACAAGAACAACCGGTAACCCTGAATTGAATAAACTTCGTAATCCTAAGATCCTTCAACTTGGCGAGTCAGGCGGGAGGGGAGGAGTTCTGATACGACCTTCGGAGAGGTTCGGAAAGCTTCGTGAGAAATCGGAGGAGGATCAGGCGACGACGGAAGCTTCGGGAATAATCGGAGGAGACCGGAAGACAGTCGGAATCCACGGCTAGACTGGGGTAAGAAATATCTTTTTCACCCATTAAAAGTCTTTAAGCCGCATCTATCAGTGCTTCGACCCCTGAAAAGGACATTTTTATAGACTGTGTTAAATCAATCAGGTGCCGGTTGTTGAGACTAACACAGCCTATACACAAAAAGTTAAGTGAAAGGTTGAATTTATGGCTGATCCAGATGAAAGTATAGATTTAGACCCTTTAGAAGGCAGAAATTTACTCCATACGACGATAAAAGGAGGATCTGGGATACCAGATGTTTCCGTTGAAGATATGTTGGGGGATTTTGGGTCTTTCTTTCATAAACAATTTGACCTACGTGAAACCTCAAGAAATATTGAATCAAAGTATAATATCCCCAGAGGACAGTGGTCCTTTGATAATATCAAGAGAGCATGGGGAAAATGCACACGATTGCACAGTGCAGGACGTGTTAAATGGTCCCTGGCAATTATGGGACAATTACGCAGACAGCAAGAGATAATTACTAAAAATAAAACTGATCATGAGTATAGGACCACTAAAGACCAACTAATTGCAGTTGTTGAAGAATTGCAAGATGCAAAATCCAAACTTGAATCTGACGATGAAATTAGAACTAATTTGGAAAACAAAATCTCTGAACTCCAGCAGTTGCCTGTTCAAATAGCAGAAGTCCAAAATCAAATTTCTGAAGTGGAGTTAAAATACCAACAGTTGCAATTAAAAACTGAGCAAATTGAACATGAAAATTGCAAATTAATCGAAGGAATTGATGAAAGATGTGTTTTAGAAAAAGAATTGCGAGATGCAAAATTCAGATTTGAACAGGATGATGCCAAACTCCAACAGTTATCTGTTCAATTAGCAGAATTCCAAAATCAAATTTTTGAAGTGGAATCAAAATACCAAGAGCTGCAATCAAAAACTGAGCAAACTGAACTTGAAAATTCCAAGTTAATTGAAGAAAAATGTGTTTTAGAAAGAGAATTGCGAGATGTAAAATCCAAATTTGAACAGGACGATGAACTTAGAACAGAATTGCAAAACAAAACTTCTAAACTCCAGCAGTTATCTTTTCAAATAGAGTTCCAAAATCAAATTTTTGTAGTAGTCAAAATACCAACAGTTGCAATTAAAAACTAATCAAACTGAACTTGAAAATTTCAAGTTAATTGAAGAAAAATGTGTTTTAGAAAAAGAATTGCAAGATGCAAAAGCAAAACTTGAACATTATGATGAAATTGGAACAGAATTGCAAAACAAAACTTCTAAACTCCAGCAGTTATCTTCTCAAATAGCAGAATTACAAAATCAAATTTTTGAAGTGGAGTCAAAATACCAAAAGTTGCAACCAAAATCTGAGCGAATTGAACTTGAAAAGTACAAGTTAATCGAACAAAAATGTGTTTTAGAAAAAAATTGCAAGATGCAGAATCTAAACTTGAACATTATGACAAAATGGGAACAGAATTTCAAAACAAAACCTCTAAACTCCAGAAGTTATCTATTCAAATAGCAGAATTACAAAATCAAATTTTTGAAGTGGAGTCAAGATACCAAAGGTTGCAATCAAAAACTGAGCAAATTGAATTTGAAAATTGCAAGTTAATTGATGAAAGATATGTTTTACAAAAAGATTTAAACAATGCCACTGAAAGCTGCAAGATCCTAAAAGACTGTTTGAAGCAAAGCACAGCTCAGATTCAAACAACAGCTGAAGTAACACAAACTCAACAAGCAGCCCAAGCACCCCACCTAGTGGCACAATCGGCAAATGAACAGCCGAGATCAAGTGTCAAGAATAAATTAATTCCTCTGCCAAATGAATCAGACGAAGATAGTGTTCCTACAAAGCGTAATACTAAATTAATTCAACTAGCCCCTTTAAAACGCAAATGGGTTAGAGTTGGAAGCAAAAAAATAGAGGAAGAAGGTGAAACTATCTCTAGAAACATATTTGATCATCAATGGACTCATGAACCAGCAGAGCCTGCAAAAATTGACGAATGGTCCAAAAATCTCCCACATCCTAAAAAGGATGGTATGTCCACATGGAATGGAATTCACAGATTAAAATCCATTTACAGTCTCCACCCATTTGATGGAGTACAGGTCCTGACTATCATGCTCGGTACTCGTGTAATTTCAACCCTTAGAACTGAGGTGGAATTTGCCCTTGGAGACGATTTGCAAAATTTAGACGCTGGTTGGTTAGCAATCAGGGATTGGCTATTAACATTTCGCCCCCCAACGACCGATTGGTCTAAGATCACACCTTGCATTCAAAAAAGTAATGAAGATATTCAGGATTTTGAGGAAAGATTTTTACAGACTTGGATGGAATATTCGGGAATGACACTCGCAGACGAAACTGACACGTGGGATGCAAGCAATTTAAATCCATTAAAAACGGCTTTTGTAGCCGGTGTTAAACCTGAAGTTTCTGCTGCCTTGAATTTGGTTTTACCATCTTGGGCCAAAACTGGCACATACTGAGACATAGTTGACCGGTGCATTCAGATAGATCGCGGTTTACGCAATCAGACAAGCTCATCAGCAGTGACTAAAACTCCACCACAAGATTCAGGGCAAACATGTACCCTGGCTCCATTAAAATCACGCAAGAAAAAAATACCACAATGTCTTTTCTGCGGTAAAGTAGGACACTGGATGGCAAAATGCTATCTTAAACCACAGATGGATTCGAGAGATGATAATGAGGTAGACAATTTTCACTACAATACATTTCCACCTCGTGGTCAACCACGTAATGCGCACAAACAAGATGCACCTAGGGTAACGTTCCAACAAGACAGACCCAGATTTACGTACAGGGATTCTAAAACCTCCCAGCCATTTCCATGTAGGGAGGAACCTTATGCATGTGGGGAGGAACCTTACCCACGTAGGAAGGAGTCCTACCCATGGAGGGAGGAACCTTATCCATGTGGGGAGGAACCTTACCCACATAGGAGGGAGTTTTACCCATGTCGGGAGGAACCTTACCCACGTAGGGAAGAATCTTACCCATGTAGGGAGAAATCTTACCCACATGGGGACGAACCGTACCCACATAGGAATCTACACGATGATAACAATGCTATGAATGAAATGTTAAACAGCTGTCCTCCAGCTCAAAGACGTTCTCTGTATGATAATTCAAAAAACTACTAGACCTCACTCTTGATGATTCTCTCCATTTCTCTCTACATGCACTTTTGCAGCAGAAAAATGATGGATTATATATTTCATTAAGAGTGGAAGGTATTTATATCGACTTTCTACTTGATACTGGAGCTGAACTTACCTGTGTTACTGAACAGAATGCTGCTTTCTTTCCCCTGACTTCAGAGAAAATTTAAGCTTTTGCTGCAGGAGGAGACTCTGTCCCTGTTCGAAAGACTAAACCACTGCTCTTAGAATTTGGACCACATCAACTGATAGCGTCAATATGGGTAGGTCTGGTAACACAAGCACTTCTAGGTATGGACATCTTATCACAACTAAATTCTTCACTCAATTTCAATAATGGGAAAATTACCTGGTCCATTAGACACATAAAAAAAGATGAAATACAACATCATCCAATTTGGGCAATTGACAAAAATGATTGTGGTCTTTTGAAAATGGACCCAGTTACTTTCATGGGATCAGCTCCACCTTGTACCAAACAATACCCCATTAGCAAAACGTCAATTCAAGGTATTCTACCTATAATAAAACAACTTGAAGAAAGGGATATTTTAGTGCGTATTCACAGTTCATCAAACAGCCCTGTATGGCCTGTGAAAAAGGCTAATGGTACATGGTGCCTTACTATTGACTACAGAAAGGCAAATCAATTCATTGTCAGAAAAGCTCCTTTAGTGGCAGATCCAACTACAATTTTTAACTCTTTAACTCCTGACCTTCAATGGTTTTCAGTCATTGATATGGCAAATGGCTTCTGGTCAGTACCATTAGCTAAACAAGTACAACCATGGTTTGCTTTTACAGTCAATCAGCAACAGTACACATGGACTAGACTACCGCAAGGTTTTCACAATAGCCCAACTGTTTACCATATGGCTCTGCAGAATCACATCAGGCAACTGCCTGATCTGCCTTCAACCATTATTCAGTATGTAGATGATGTTCTGTTAGCCTCCATCAATAAAGATGACCATGAAAAGGACTTACGGGTGGTCTTGAACCACCTCAGTACTAATGGTCACAAAGCTAGCTTTGCCAAAGCACAAATTACCCAGGAAGAAGTTGTTTATTTGGGACTGAAAATTTCCAAAGGCAAAAGGGAACTTACTCAGAACAGAACAGCTGCTATCAAAGCAGCTAAAGAACCTTCAACTGTACAGGAAGTCAGATCTTTCTTGGGACTCTGTAATTTTAACAGAAATTGGATTGATTCTTATACTCAGTTATGCCAGCCATTGAATGATCTTTTAAAAGGAAACAGAAAATCAAGAGACCAAATTAAACTAAATTCTGAACAGAAACAATCATTTCTGAATTTAAAAAAGGTCCTGTGAGGAGTAACCACCTTATTACATGATTTATTACGTGAAATGCAGAATGATTGTACAAAGGAAGAAAAATGGACATGGTTAGAATCAGGTATTCAACCGTATGATGATGAAATTTGGAGAGAAGTTCAAACTTGTAAACCAGTCGCACCGCAATCACTAATGCCCTTCTTAGCTCAACAAATTCATTCATGGGGACACATATCACCTCAACAAATGATGGATCGATTCCATAGAAGTTGGTGTGGTAAAGGATTCAAAAAACATGCACAATTGGTAGCAAACCGATGTGTAACCTGTCAAAGGAATAACTTGGGTCCTATAACATCAATGCCTCAATTAAGAGCTCCTGCTCCCGCAGGTCCATTCCAGGACTTACAAGTAGATTACATCACTCTTCCTAAATGTCAACAGTACAATGACGTCCTTGTAATAGTGGATAAATTCTCCAGATGGGTGGAAGCTGCTCCAGCTAGAAGAGGGACAGCTGCCCATACAGCCAAAGTGCTATGCAAAGACTTTATTCCCAGATGGGGAGTACCAGCTAGCATTGACTCAGACAATGGAACCCACTTTACAGGAGCTGTTTGTAGGGAAGTCTGTAAACTACTAAACATTAACTGGAATTTACACTGCCCTTATCATCCACAATCATCAGGACAAGTGGAACGTATGAATCGAACTTTGAAAGAAAGACTGTCTAAATCAAGGGTGGGCAAACTTTTCCGTGCAAGGGCCACATTCAGAAATTCACAATTTTAAAGGGCCGCATAGTATATTAATTAATAGTCCTGGTTGTAACCAATTAGCGTGCGGCATATACCTCAGCGCTTCCCCCGGCGGCATCCTGCCTTTAGCCCTCTTTTTCTCTACTTTTCAAAAATGGCGCTTCAAAAATGGTGATTCTGGGCGCCTCATATAGAACATAGAACATAGAGCAGTACAGCACAGAACAAGCCCTTTGGCCCTCGATGTTGTGCCGAGCAATGATCACCCTACTCAAGTCAACGTATCCACCCTATACCAGTAACCCAAAAAATTAAAAACAAATTTAAATTTTTATTTATTTATTTTTTATGACTTGATCTTGGTGGGCCGCATAAAGACCGTTGGCGGGCCGCATGTGGCCCGCGGGCTGTAGTTTTCCCACCCCTGGTCTAAATACAGCCAGGAAGGCATGAATTGGGTCCAAGCTTTGCCAATAGTATTATGCAGTATTAGAGCAAAACCAAATAGAACAACAGGTCTGAGCCCTTTTGAAATCATCACAGGCAGACCAATGTCTCTGCCAGGAACTATTGACTTTAAAACCAAGGGTTCGACATCAGAGCAGGATGCATACGAGACTAACCACTCCCGAAGTTGATATGATTAACCAAGCTGATGTAATTAACAACAGATTTTGACACAGACAGTGGCACATGCAGAACAAACAAAAAAGTTGAATGTGTACTTTGTTATCTACAGGGTTATCTGTGACTCACAGTTCGGCGAAACATTGAATCATAAGCTAAGTAACATACACGGGAATTGAAAAAGGATAAAAGGAAGCCGAATGGGAAGAGAGAGGACTCAAGACCAACTATCGCAGAACAGTGAAGACCCAGACCTCTGAGAAGGACAAGACTTTCCCCCATAGGAAGGGATCTGGTCAGTTCCTCCTGGAAGGGCAATATCTGAAATTAACTTTTAACTAAAAACTGTGACTAACTGTGTGAGAATTTAGAACAAATAGAAGATTGGAGCTGTAATTCTGGCTAAATAGACATAAGAAAAACCAATAAACTGAGTGATTTGAATCAAAGGAGATTCAGTATGATATGTCGTGGCCATTAAAAAGAGTTGAGGTTCAGTTTACCCAACAGAACTATCAGCGTGTGACCAGCTGCAGCCATCAGGGCAGCACGGTAGCACAGTGGTTAGCACTGTGGCTTCACAGCACCAGGGTCCCAGGTTCGATTCCCCGCTGGGTCACTGTCTGTGCGGAGTCTGCACGTTCTCCCTGTGTCTGCGTGGGTTTCCTCCGGGTGCTCTGGTTTCCTCCCACAGTGCAAAGATGTGGGGGTTAGGTGGATTGGCCATGCTAAATTGTCCTCAGTGTCCAAAAAAGGTTAGGAAGGGTTATTGGGTTATGGGGATATGGTGCAAGTGAGGGCTTAAGCGGGTCGGTGAAGACTCGATGGACCGAATGACCTCCTTCTACACTGTATGTTCTATGTGGGCAGCACGGTAGCATTGTGGATAGCACAATTGCTTCACAGCTCCAGGGTCCCAGATTTGATTCCGGCTTGGGTCACTGTCTGTGCGGAGTTTGCACATCCTCCCCTTGTGTGGGTTTCTCCCGGGTGCTCCGGTTTCCTCCAACAGTCCAAAGATGGATGGATTGGCCATGCTAAATTGCCCTTAGCGTCCAAAGTTGCCCTGAGTGTTGGGTGGGGTTACTGGGTTATGGGGATAGGGTGGAGGTGTGGACCTTGAGTAGGGTGCTCTTTCCAAGAGCCGGTGCAGACTCAATGGGCCGAATGTCCTCCTTCAGCACTGTAAATTCTATGATCTATGTTCTATTAGATCAGACCAGCAATGGTCCATTTTGAAAATGAGAATTTAAACAAGAGAATATGGAAGACAATTTTTAAGATTTTCTTGTTTCATCCCTTGTTGGCATGGCAATTTAGATAGCTTTTTTCCGGTACTTTTCCTTCACAGAATCATCAATTACACTAAAGTTGTTTCACTTCATCGTCACAAAGGTTTGTGTCTATGTCCTCCCAGTACAATTCAGTTCATTTCGTACCACAGTGGCTTTTAGAATTCTCTGCAGGTCTGACATCATCTGTGGAGAGAAAAGGGAGCTAACCTTGCCAGTCTGGATGACCCTTTATCAAAGCTAGATAAAACTAGAATTAGGGTCAGACCTATACTCTGGTGAGGGGGCATGGAGCGGTGGGGCTGGATAGGGGGCCAGTGATAGTTGGAGATTGACAAAGATGTCAAGGATAGAAGACAATAGGGATGTAAACGGGGGTGATTAAGGCTAAGGAGGGTGCTGATAGCAGCATATAAAGACATTAGAATGTGATAATGGCAGAACAAAGGTCAGCAGTGAGTCAAAGGTCAACTAGGAACAGTTGGTCCAAGTAGGGTGGGGGTGAGGGGGAACAATTGTGAGGAAAAAACAGATCATAGAATCATACAATTTACAGTGCAGAAGGAGGCCATTTGGCCCATCGAGTGTGCACAGGCCTTTGGAAAGAGCATCCTACTGAAGGCCAGTCTCCACCCTATCCAAGTAACCCAGTAACACCACCTCATCTTTTGGACAGTAAGGATCCAATCCACCAAACCTGGATATCTTTGGACAGTGGGAGGAAACCGGAGCACCCTGAGGACACCCATGCAGACATGGGAAGAACGCACAGCATGGGAGCGTTGTGGTTAGCACAATTGCTTCACAGCTCCAGGGTCCTAGGTTCGAATCCCGGCTTGGGTCACTGCCTGTGCGGAGTCTGCACATCCTCCCAGTGTGTGCGTGGGTTTCCTCCCAAAGTCCCAAGATGTGCAGGTTAGGTGGATTAGCCATACTAAATTGCACTTAGTGTCCAAAATTGGCCTTAGTGTTGGGTGGGGTTACTGGATTATGGGGATAGGGTGGGGTTGCGGGCTTGGGTAAGGTGCTCTTTCCAAGAGCCAGTGCAGACTCGATGGGCCGAATGGCCTCCTACTGCACTGTAAATTCTATGAATCTATGAATCAAACTCCACACAGACAGTCACCCGTGGCCGGAATTGAAACCGGGATCCTGGAGCTGTGAGGCAGCAGTGCTAACCACTGTGCCACCGTGCTGCCCATTGTTAGTCTTCCCTGAGCCATACATTGATCATTTTAAAAATGATATTTGAGAAGCTCATCAAATTCATTGAAATATTGAAGGAAAGCTGAAAAATGTACCACTCAGACTTGACACCGAGGACTTTGGTTCCCTCCCACAGTCCAAAGATGTGCAAGTTAGGTGCGTTGCCATGCTAAATGACCCCTTATTGTCCAAAGGTTTGGTGGGTTGTGGGGATAGGACAGAGGATTAAGCTTAGGTGGAGTGCTCTTTCAATGGGTAGGTGCGTACTTGATGGACTGAATGCCTTCGTTCTGCTCTAGAGGGATTCTACCTTCTCATGAAGCTCGTCCCAAAGGATATAGCAGTTTGACTGTGACAACAACACATCTCAGAACTTTCCTCCAATAAGAACACTCCTTTCTGAACGGAGTTCATAACACAGAATCAGTTCTTCCAGACAATTTACATCTTCAAATGGATGCACACCTATCCTTAATACAGTGTTTTTCAAACGTTTTGTCCTCGGACCCACTTTTGCCAACTTTGCAACCCACACCAGCTAACCTTCACAGCCCATGCAGTCGACATTCGCGACCCATGACATCCGACCATTGCGACATAGGCCACATTCACTTACCTTTAATGCAAAAGGGGAGCCTCTTTGGTTCTCACAATCTCTTGAATCAGGTTCAAAGGGGGAAAGGGCAATGAACTGTGGTGCTGGGACCAGGCTGACAAGACATAGGCTGGGAACAGAAACTGCCAAATGAGTCTCTGGCAGGAATCAATACTGACTGTCTGCAAGAGCACTCAAAGTCAACATATATATGGACCTTGTGAGTATCCACTCAGGTTTATATAAGAACTAGGAGCAGGAGTAGGCCACCTGGCCCCTCGAGCCTGCTCCGCCATTCAATGAGATCATGGCTGATCTTTTGTGGACTCAGCTCCACTTTCCGGCCCGAACACCATAACCCTTAATCCCTTTATTCTTCAAAAAACTATCTATCTTTACCTTAAAAACATTTAATGAAGGAGCCTCAACTACTTCACTGGGCAAGGAATTCCATAGATTCACAACCCTTTGGGTGAAGAAGTTCCTCCTAAACTCAGTCCTAAATCTACTTCCCCTTATTTTGAGGCTATGTCCCCAAGTTCTGCTTTCACCCGCCAGTGGAAACAACCTGCCCGCATCTATCCTATCTATTCCCTTCAGAATTTAAATGTTCCTATAAGATCCCCCCTCATCCTTCTAAATTCCAACGAGTACAGTCCCAGTCTACTCAACCTCTCCTCATAATCCAACCCCTTCAGATCTGGGATTAAGCTAGTGAATCTCCTCTGCACACCCTCCAGTACCAGTACGTCCTTTCTCAAGTAAGGAGACCAAAACTGAACACAATACTCCAGGTGTGGCCTCACTAACACCTTATACAATTGCAACATAGCCACCCTAGTCTTAAACTCCATCCCTCTAGCAATGAAGGACAAAATTCCATTTGCCTTCTTAATCACCTGTTGCACCTGTAAACCAACTTTCTGTGACTCATGCACTAGCACACCCAGGTCTCTCTGCATAGCGGCATGCTTTAATATTTTATCGTTTAAATAATAATCCCGTTTGCTGTTATTCCTACCAAAATGGATAACCTCACATTTGTCAACTTTGAAAGAATACACAAAAGAACAAGACCATGCTATGAATATGTAACCATCTTCCAGGCACAAGTGATCAATTTTGCAGCAGGACAAACAAAGAGGCAACAAGACTCCATAATGGCCTAATAGCTGGTCAGATAAGAGTATTCCAGGAGACAATGGATCTTGATTGAATCACCCTGACTGAAAAGGAGTATCCTATTTATTCCCAATAATGAGTTTAAGTCTGGATGGGCCAATAGAATGCAGGCCAGGTGTTGGCATATACCTATGACTCAATACTAAGTTACGGCACCCAAGGTGAGTCTGCAGTCAATTCCAGCCCCACAGACCCCCGAGCCCCCACATAAGTGAGTTGGCCAATAATTAATGTTTTCCAAAGATCTTTAACCCTTGACTGCTCCAATGTGTTACAGACACCAGATTTTTAAGTAAAACATTAGCAAACTGTTTATCAATAATAAGGGGAAAAGATGAAAATAAAAGGAAATAACAGAACAATGGTCTGTCCATCTATCTGTTCCCAAAACCTCATTCCACCCTCTACCCGGACACACACAAGTCAGATACATGGTAAGGGAAAGGGAGGATAAAAAAAACAATGATTAAAGGAGAAGGTTTGAGATGACTCCGCTGCTATGGTTTCAGCCTCTGGGAAATAGATTTACTCAAAAGATTTAGGTTGGGCAATTCCATCCCACCAGATGGCGTTTTAGCAGAGTTCCAGGTCGGTGCAATTCTGCCCTTCCACCACTAGATGGTGTGGCGATGCCGGCGTTGGACTGGGGTGAGCACAGTAAGAGGTCTGCCAACACCAGGTTAAAGTCCAATAGGTTTGTTTCGAATCACTAGCTTTAAGAGCGCATCTCCTTCCTCAGGTGAATGAAGAGGTAGGTTCCAGAAACATATACATTGGCAAAGTCAAAGATGTAAGACGATACTCTGAATGTGAGCATTTGCACGTAATTAAGTCTTTACAGATCCAGACAGAGGGGTAATCCCAGGTTAAAGAGGTGCGAATTGACATTGCGCGACAATCGCCAGGCAGGAATGTTCCCTTCCTGTCAGGGAACACTTCAGCAGTCAAGGGCATTCAGCCTCTGATCTTCGGTTAAGCGTTCTCCAAGACGGTCTTCAGGATGCGCGACAATGCAAAATCGCTGAGCAGAAACTTATAGCCAAGTTCCGCACACATGAGTACGGCCTCAACCGGGACCTTGGATTCATGTCACATTCCATTCACCCCCCACCATCTGGCCTGGGCTTGCGAAATCCTACCAACTGTCCTGGCTTGAGACAATTCACACCTCTTTAACCTGGGGTTACCCCTATCTCTGGACCTGCAAAGACTTAATTACCTGCAAATGCTTGCATTCAAAGTATCGTCTTGCATCATTGACTTTAGCTATATATAGGTTTCTGGAACCTACCTTGTCATTCACCTGAGGAAGGAGCAGTTCTACAAAAGCTAGTGATTTGAAACAAACCTGTTGGACTTCAACCTGGTGTTGTAAGACTTCTTACTGTGCCCACCACTAGATGGAACGTTGCACAGGTTCAGGCCGATGCACTTCTGCTCTCCTGCCACCAGATGGAACATCTGTCTCCTTCAGATATTACTGGGCTTTATATCTGAGAGTTTTCATTTGCCTGATTTCTGTGCAGAAATGATGGCTGTATTTTCAAGAATGCTCTCAGTTCAAGCTCTTCCCAGCCTTCCAGGGGGAGGATTAAAAGGTTCCAGATCTGGTGAGCGACTTATTGTTTTCTTATTCCAGAAGCCTTCCACAAAGTTGAGTGCTGTCAGCCTTCTCACGTGGTGAGCCCTCACAGAACTGGCTTGTAGTAATAGATATCGCCTGGCCAAGAGAGAGAAAGAGCAGGAGAGAGAGCCTTCCAGCTGTGGCCTGGCTGAAACCATCTCAGAACTGCAATAAAAGCTGAAACTCTGCAGAATACCCACCTTCCTTCTGAAAGTTTCTGACTGGCTCCACGAATCACTGACAACAATTGGGAGAAGGCCAAAAACTCTCCATACAGACACTGATTGGCTGTTTGCCAAGCCGATCTAATTGACATCACAGATTCTGCCACAGAATCTAAAATGAAATGAAATGAAAATCGCTTATTGTCACGAGTAGGCTTCAATGAAGTTACTGTGAAAAGCCCCTAGTCGCCACATTACGGCGCCTGTCCGGGGAGGCTGGTACGGGAAAGCGGACAACCTGGCCTGATCCAGGTGTTCCAGGTGTGCCAGAACTCTGTATTTTAACAGAAATCCCAAATGACTCAGTAATGTTGCAGCATCTAACCAGAAGGCCACTCGGCCCATCGAGTCTGCTCCACCATTCGATCATGGCTGATATTTTCTCATCCCCATTCTCCTGCCTTCTCCTCATAACCCGTGAACCCCTGAAAAAAGAAAGATTGGAACAGATCTTCAGTGATAACTTTCGAGTCTCCCAGGCATAACCATCGAAGAAAGAAGGCACCGTGGCTTCCCAGCCCAGAGACGACATTGAGTGATCGTGGCCAGTCTCGTTCACTAAGTCTGGCCTGAAGACCCCGCAACAGCCGCCATTCTCAATTTAAAAGCCAGTAGCGGTCATTGAGTGCTCCTCCCCCGATCAAGATTCTGTGTCCATTTTAAGTTATTTTTCCCAGACATTCCCATCCTGATATCGCAGTCAGATCCTGTCCGCCCATTGTCCATCTCGGGGCAGGATACTAGAACTGGCTTCCTCTTTAATCCATGGATTGTTTCAGGCAGGATATTGAGGGCCACTGCTAAAACTTGTTTACCGCGTCCACTATGTAATCTGCTGACCATACATCTCGTGTGTCTCAAAAACATGGGCAAGTTAGCTAGACTAAATCCCATCATGCATTGTGGTCACTGCTTCTAGCTAAAGTTTACATGATTATCACTGCTATGTCCTAAAATTCAGGTTTCATGGTTAATAATGATTACTGGGTGTACTTTCTATGATTAATCTCAATCCTTAATAAACTATTGGGAGCCACTGCGAAAGCTTGTTTACAAAGTCTGGTCACCTCATTATAGGAAGGATATGGAAGCATTGGAAAGGGTGCAAAGGAGATTTACCAAGATGCTGCCTGGATTGGAGGGTAGGTCTTATAAGGAAAGGTTGAGGGAGCTAGGGCTTTTCTCATTGGAGCAAAGGAGGATGAGAGGTGTATAAGGTGATGAGGGGGATAGATAGAGTGGACGTTCAGCGTCTTTTTCCTCAGGTGGATGTAGCTGTTACAAGGGGACATAACTATAAGGTTCAGGGTGGAAGATATCGGAGGGATGTCAGAGGTAGGTTCTTTACTCAGAGAGTGGTTGGGGTGTGGAACGCACTCCCAGCCATGGTAGTGGAGTCGGACACTTTAGGAACTTTCAAGCGGTTATTGGATAGACATATGGAGTGCGCTAGAATGATTGGGAGTAGGTTGATTTGATCTTAGTTTCAGACTAGTTTGGCACAACATTGTGGGCCGAAGGGCCTGTACTGTGCTGTACAGTTCTATGTTCTATGATCGGAAAAGTAGTGACCGATCACTTTGTGACCCTTTTGACACCTGCCCGCGACCCACCCGCACTTGGAAAAACTCAAGCTTACTATGACGTTTGTAAGTTTCATGATCAGCGATATCTCTTCCATCATTTCTCCAGTTAAAGTACCCATGAATGAATGGTTGTTTCCTTTTACTAAGGTCAGGAAATAATCTGAAAACATGACAGTAGCCTGCCTTAGAGGTTCTGAGAAAAATCACCCAATTTCTCCTTTACATCATCCCATTTCTCTTCACCCTCAGAAAATGGGAGTTAGGAGGATTTGTAACCTGCTTTCGGCCTCCACCTCAACTCTTTTTTCAAATTTTCAATATTACCTGTGTTTTCTGGTTTATTTAGGACAAAATATTCTGTCAAAGGAAGGTTGTGTCTGACAAATCTGTTACAGTTCTTTGTGGGGGTAACAAGCAAGTTAGAGAAAGGAGAACCAGTGGACATGATTTATTTAGATTTCCAGAAGGCCTTTGACAAGGTGCCGCAAAGGAGACTGTTAAATAAGTAAAGAGCTCATGGTGTTCAGGGTAAGATCCTGGTATGGATAGAGGATTAGCTGACTGGCAGAAGGCAGAGAGTGGGGATAAAGGGGTTGTTTTCAGGATGGCAGCCGGTGACTAGTGGTGTGCCTCAGGGGTCTGTATTGGGACCACAACTTTTCACAATATACATTAATGATCTGGAAGAAGGAACTGAAGGCACTGTTGCTAAGTTTGCAGATGATACAAAGATCTGTGGAGGGACAGGTAGTATTGAGGAAGCAAGGAGGCGGCAGAAGGACTTGGACAAGCTAGGAGAGTGGGCAAAGAAGTGGCAAATGAAATACAATGTTGAATGCTGTGAGGTTATGCACTTTGGAAGGAGGAATCTAGGCATAGACTATTTTCTAAATGGGGAAATGCTTCGGAAAGCAGTAGCACAAAGGGACTTGGGAGTTCTTGTACACAATTCTCTTAAGGTTAATGTACAGGTTCAGTCGGCAGTTAAGAAGGCAAATGCAATGTTAGCATTCATGTCAAGAGGGCTCGAATGCAAGACCAGGGATGTACTTCTGAGGCTGTATAAGGCTCTGGTCAGACCCCATTTTGAGCATTGTGAGCAGTTTTGGGCCCCATATCGAAGGAATGATGTGCTGGCCTTGGAAAGGGTCCAGAGGAGGTTCATAAGAATGATCCCTGGAATGAAGAACTTGTCGTATGAGGAACGTTTGAGGACACTGGGTCTGTACTCATTGGAGTTTAGAAGGATGCGAGGGGATCTTATTGAAATGTACAAGATATTGCGAGGCCTGGATAGAGTGGACGTGGGGAGGATGTTTCCACTTGTAGGAAATACTAGAAGCAGAGGGCACCATCTCAGGTTGAAGGGACGATCCTTTAAAACAGAGATAAGGAGGAATTTCTTCAGCCAGAGAGTGGTGAATCTGAGGAACTCTTTGCCGCAAAAGGCTGTGGAGGCCAATTCACTGAGTGTCTTTAAGACAGAGATAGATAGGTTCTTGATTAATAAGGGGATCAGGGGTTATGGGGAGAAGGCAGGAGAATGGGGATGAGAAAATATCAGCTATGATTGAATGGCGGAGCAGACTCGATGGGCTAAGTGGCCTAATTCTGCTCCGATGTCTTATGGTCTTATAACCAGTGGAACAGATTTTGGTCATAAGGCAATGTCTTCAGGGTACATTTCTTACCTCACCATCATAAGAAATATCGTGGTAGATCCATTGCCATTTCAGATTCCAATTCTTGTTCACTTTTTACAGGTGATGTGGTATCTCCGGAAAGCGGCAAGTCTAAGCCATCAGATAATTCACCCAAATTGTTGGTGGATGAGGATGAATGTGCAGTTTGTGCACTGTTCAAAACTTCAAACTTCTTGAGTAAATTTACAAGCTGTCTTTTTGCCTAGCTTGGTCCATAAGACCAGAAGACATAGGGGCAAAATTAGGCCACCAGGCCCATCGAGTCTGCTCCGCCATTCAATCATGGCGATATTTTTCTCATCCCCATTCTCCCGCCTCATCCCCATAACCCCGCTTATTAATCCTCTTGATTCGCCTTCAATTTTCTGCATTTTGACTGCCATGTTTTGCTTCTTAACAACCGATCATTCTGGATTTTTCTGCCCTCCTCAGCCCTGGGGATCAAGTCGTACCTGCTCCCCTCGATGGCCTCCTCAGCCCTGGTGGTCAGGTTGCCCCCTGCTTCCCTCGATGAGCTTGCCTCGCTGCTGGTTCAGTTTGCCGGGCGATGGCCTTGCCTGCTCAGCCCAGCCCAGCCCTCCTTATCCCTAGCCTGGGTTCAGAGTTTCGTAGAACTTACAGTTCAGAAGGAGGCCATTGGGCCCATCAAGTCTGCACCAGCCCTTGGAAAGAGCACTCTACTTAATGTCACGCTTCCACCCTATCCTCATAACCCAGTAAACCTACCCAACCTTTATTTTGGACACCAAGGGCAATTTATCATGCCCAAGCCACCTAACCTGCACATCTTTGGACTTGTGGGAGGAAAGCGGAGCACCCGGAGGAAACCCACGCGATCACGGGGAGAAAGTGCAAACTCCTAACAGATGGCGACCCAAGCCGGGAATCTAACCTGGGACCGTGGAGCTGTGAAGCAACTGTGTCAACCACTGTGCTACCCTGTTGGTGGGGGTGTGTGTGTGCTTCCCATGGTGGGGAGTTGGGGAGCCGTGTCCATGGTGAGGAGTGGTTCCTCTCCAGCAAGGGGGGAATTCTGTGCCCGTGGGGGGAGGGGAGGGGCTTCACTTTTAGGTTTACTTTTTCAGATCGGGGCGCCACTTAGAAAGGTGCCCCGATCTATCAGGAGCCAAGTTTGTTGATGTGGCCGGTTGACTCGCCTTCTGTATTTTTTTTCTTTCAAAATGTTCATACTGTTCGGTCGGAATAGCTGGCAACGCGGATAACAGGCTTTTCCCATCCGAATTGACACATTGAAAAAAGATGCAGAAATTCTGCCAATTGAGCAGATGTTCCGAGCACCTGCAACGTGTTTTGCGGCGATATGGGGCGACCCGCTATTGGAGCGTTGGCAGGATCTTCTTTCTGTCAGTGAGGATTTCCCATTCCAATTCTTTTGCATTACCTCTCCCCAGTGAAGGGAAGAAAGTCAGATGCTTTATCGACCACCTTGTCCACCTATAGAGCACAGAACAGTACAGCACAGAACAGGCCCTTTGGCCCTCGATGTTGTGCCGAGCTTTGTCCGAAACCAAGATCTAGCTATCCCACTCCCTGTCATTCTGGTGTGCTCCACGTGCCCGTCCAATAACCGCTTGAAAGTTCCTAAAGTGTCCGACTCCACTATCACAGCAGGCAGTCCATTCCACACCCTAACTACTCTCTGAGTAAAGAACCTATCCTGCCACTTTCAGGGACCTGTGGACATGCATTTTCACAACCCCTCTCACTACCTTCCAGTTTATTAATGATTCCTTTGCTTGGTTTGGCCACTTTTCTGCCAGCTCAACCAAACCCTCTCTCAATTACTTTTTGTCTCAGTCCTTCCCTGTACTTTACTTTCTGGCATTGCTGCTCCCAGTTTCTGTCCCCACCCCATTCCCTCTCTCCTCACCCCATTCCCTCTCTCCTCACCCCATTCCCTCTCTCCTCACCCCATTCCCTCTCTCCTCACCCCATTCCCTCTCTCCTCTTTGACCATTCTCTCTCTCTCTCGCCCTGTGATATATGCCCCGCACAAAGATGGCGGCCGCGTCGACCTCCAGGGAGCGGCTGGTCGGCGAGCCGACGTCACCGCGAGCGACCAGACGCGAGACGCAAGGACGCCGGCTGCCGGAGGGCGGGTGACAAGTGGCCGGGTCTCGGGGCCGGCCCGAGGCTTCTGGAAGCAGGCGCTGGGCCCGAGCAGTTACCAGGTAACCGTGGGGGGAGGGGGACCGGGTTCAGCTCAGTCTGCTGCTGGCTGGGGTGCAGAGGGGACGGCTTACCAGTGCGGGTTGGAGTGTTTACCAGGTTACCCAGTGCGTGTCGAGGAGGATGGTGTTTACCAGGTTCGGCAGTGGCAGGTTGGTGTTTACCAGGTTAACCAGTGAAGGGTTGGGGTGTTTACCAGGTTAACCAGTGGGGGTTTGTTGAGGTTGGAATGTTTTCCAGGTTAACCAGTGCGGGTTGGAGTATTTACCAGGTTAACCTGTGCGGGTAGTGAAGGATGGAGTGTTTACCAGGTTAACCAGTTGGGGGTTGGAGTGTTTACCAGTTTAACCAGTGGGCACACCTGTGGGTTGAGTGTTCACCATGTAAGGCAGTGGCAGGTTGGAGTGTTTACCATGTTAACCAGTGTGGGGTTGGAGTGTTTACCAGGTTAACCATTGGGTTTGTGTTGGTTTGAATGTTTATCAGTTTTACCATTGAGGGTTTGGTGCATTTACCAGTTTAACTAGTGGCAATGGTGGGGATTGGAATGTTTACCAGGTTAACCAGTGGGGATGGTGGAGTTTGGAGTATTTACCAGGTTAACCAATGGGGAGGTTGGTGTGTTAACCATGTTAACCAGTGGGGTTCATGGAGGTTGGTATATTTACTATATTTACCAATGAGGGGTTGGTGTGCTTACTAGTTTAATTGGTGATGGTGGGATTGATGTGTTTACCAAATTAATCAGTGAGGTCTGGAGTGCTCATCAGATTAACTAGTAGGATGATGGATTTTGGAGTGTTTACCAGGTTAACCAGCAGGGATTGGAGTGCACACAGGTTAATCAGTGGGGCTGGTGAATGTTTTAGTGTTTACCAAGTTAACCAGTATGGGTTTGTAATGTTCCCCAGGTTAACCAGTGAGAACTGGAGCATTTAACAGGTTAACCAGTGTGGGTGGTGGGGGTTAGATTGTTTACCAAGTTAACCAGTGGGGTAGAGACTTTACCAGATTAACCAGTATGGGTTCTGGGAGTTGGAGTGTTTATCAGGTTATCCAAGTGGGGGTTGCGTGTTTACCAGTGGTGGTAGTGCTGGTTGGAGTCTTTACCAGGTTAACTGGTGTGTTGGTGGTGGTTGGAACATTTATCAAGTTAACCAGCGGAGTGGTGGGGATTGGAGTGTTTACCAGATTAACCAGGGGGCTTGTGGAGGTTGAGGTGTTTACCAGGGTAACTGGGGGCTGATAGAGGTTGAGGTGTTTACTAGGTTGACCAGGGATGGTGGCAGGTGGGTGATGCAGATGGGTTACTCGGTTAATCAGTGGGTGGTGGTGGTCAACTGAGGTGGTGGGTAGATGTTGCAGAATGCAGCGGTTACCAGATTAACCAGGAGTTGGGGATGGAGGGACTTTGCAGAATCGAAACTTGGAACAGGTGGAGGCCAATTGGCCCTTCCAACCTGCTTTGATGATGTCTGATCGTCCAACTCAGTAACCTGTTACTGCTTTCCCCCTAGATCCTTTGATCCCTTTTGCCTCAAGTGCTTTATCTAATTGCTTCTGGAAACAATACTGTTTTGGCCTCAACTGCTTTCTGTTGTCGAGAATTCCACAAGTTCCCTGCTCTCTGGGTGAAGAAATTTCTCTTCATCTTGGTCCTTTTAAAAAATATTTTTAAAAATAAATTTAGAGTACTCACTTCTTTTTTTTCCCCAATTAAGGGCCAATTTAATGTGGCCAATCCACCTTCCCTGCACGTCTTTGGGTTGTGGGGCTGAGATCCGTGCAGACATGGGGAGAAAGTGCAAACTCCACACGGACAGTGACCCTGGGCCGGGATCGAACCCGGGTCCTCGGCGCTGTGAGGAAGCAGTGCTAATCATTGCGTCACCGTGCAACTCTTTCCTCATCTTAGTCCTAAACTTCATATTGATCTTCGCCCAAGAGAGTGAAGAGGTAGATATGAAATTCAGGGAGAGAAACTGCGAGGTTCTTGAGAAAATTGACATGCAGAGTGACAAGCAATTGGAAGAGTTGGCAGGCTTAAAGGTGTACAAATCTCCAGGTCCAGATGAATTGTCTCCCAGAGTGTGGTGGGAAGCGAGGGAGGAGATTGCAGGGGTGCATACCCAAATTTTTAATTCCTCTCTGGCCATGGCGGAGCTGCCAGAGGACTTGAGCATACCTAATGTGGTCCCAATATTTAAGAAAGGTTGTAGAGTTAAGCAAGGGAACGACAGACCAGTGAGTCTCAGATCAGTGGTAGGGAAACTATTGGAGAAAATTCTTTTTTTTATACAAATGTAGAGTACCAAATTATTTTTTTTCCAATTAAACGGCAATTTAGCGTGGCCAATCCACCTAGCCTGCACATCTTTGGGTTGTGGGGATGGGACCCATGCAAACACGGGGAGAATGTTCAAACTCCACACAGACAGTGACCCGGGGCTGGGATCAAACCTGGATCCTCAGTGCCATGAGGCAGCAGTGCTAACCACTGTGTCACCGTGCCGCCCTATTGCAGAAAATTCTGAAGGAGAGAATCTATCTCCACTTGGAGAGGCAAGGTTTGATGAGGAATAGTCAGCATAGCTTTGTCAGAGGAAGGTCGTGCCTAACAAATTTGATTGAATTTTTTGAGCATGTGACCAGATGTGTAGGTGAGGGTCGTGCAGTTGATGTAGTTTACATGGGTTTCAGCAAAGCCTTTGACAAGGTCCCACATGGGAAACTTATAAATAAGGCAAGTACACATGAGATATAGGATAACTTGATGAGGTGGATTCAAAGTTCATCTATCTGTCGGAGACAGAGGGTGATGACAGACTGGAAGCCAGTGGCATACCACAGGGATCTGTGCTGGGTCCCCTATTGTTTGTCATTTCCATAAACAACATACATGACTTTGGGGGGGGGGGGGGTGGGTAGGATCAGTAAGTTTGCATGACACAAAGTTTGGCTGGGTGGTTAATGTGAGATTGCGTGTCTTGCGTTTCAGGCGGATAGAGACGGGATGGTCAAATGGGCAGAAAAGTGACAGATTGAATTTAACCCTGAGAAGTGTGAGGTGATACACTCTGGAAGGGGTAGTCTGACAAGGATGTAATCACCGAATGGCCTGACACTGGGAAGTTCCCAGGAACAAAGGGACCTTGTCCAATGATCTCTGAAGGCAGAAGGGCAGGTTAATCGGGTGGTGAAAAAGGCATATGGGACACTTGTCTCTATCGATCGAGGCATAGATTACAAACCAGGGAAGTCATGTTGGGGTTGTATAGAACTTTCGTGAGGCCACAGCTAGAGTACCGCAATTCTGGTTGTCACATTACAGGAAGCGGCTGCAGAGGTGATGTGGCCTGGGATGGAACATTTAAGTTATAAAGAGAGGTTGGGTTGTTTTCGCTGGAGCAGAGAAGTCGGGGGCGAGCTGATGGAGGTGTACAGGATTATGAGGGGCATGGATGAAGCAGCTGGTCCTGTTAGTTGAAGGGTCAGTTACGAGGGGGCACAAGTTCAAAGTGAGGGCAGGAGGTTTATGGGGATTTGAGGAAAAATGTTTTTACCCAGAGTATGGTGACAGTCTGGAATGCACTGCCGAGGTTGACTCCCATCCTTTAAAAAGTACCGGGATGAGCATTTGGCACGTCATAACATTCAAGGTTATGGGCAAAGTGCTGGCAAATGTGATTAGGTAGGCAGGTCAGGTGTTTTTCATGCGTCGGTCCAGACTCGATGGGCTGCACTGTAGTATTCTGTGATTCTGTTACTCTGTAAATGATCTACTCCTATTCTCAGACTGTGTCCCTGGTTCTAGGCACCCCCACCATTGTGAACATCTTGACTGCATTTACCCTGTCTAGTCCTGTTGAAATTTTATGTTTCAATGAGATCCCCCTCATTCTTCTAATTTCCAGCGAATAAAATTCTAACTGACTTAATCTCTCTTCTTATGTCAGTCCCACCATCCCAGAAATCAACTGTTGCTGCGTTCCCTCGATAGCAAGCACATCCTTCCTCAGATAAGGGGTCCAAAACTGCACACAGTATTCCAGGTGCAGCCTCGCCAAGGCCCTGTATGATTGCTGCAAAACACCCTAGCTTCTGTACTCTAATCCTCTTGCTATGAAAGCCAACAGACCATTTATCTTTAACTCCTGCTGCACCTGCATACTTATGTTCAGTGGTTGGTGTGCGAGGACACCCAGGTCATGTTACAGATTTCCTTTTCTCAATCTATAGCCATTCATATAATCTGCTTTCCTGTTTTTGCTGCCAAAGCAGATAACCTCACATTTATCGACATTAAGGCCAAATATGAATGCGGAATACAGGGTTAACGGTAGGGTTCTTGGCAATGTGGGGCAGAGAGATCTTGGGGTCTATGTTCATAGATCTTTGAAAGTTGCCACTCAAGTGGATAGAGCTGTGAAGAAGGCCTATGGTGTGCTAGCGTTCATTAGCAGAGGGATTGAATTTAAGAGCCGTGAGGTGATGATGCAGCTGTACAAAACCTTGGTATGGCCACATTTGGAGTACTGTGTGCAGTTCTGGTCGCCTCATTTTAGGAAGGATGTGGAAGCTTTGGAAAACCAGGATGTTGCCTGGAATGGAGAGTAGTTCTTATGAGGAAAGGTTAAGGGTGCTCGGCCTTTTCTCATTAGAACGGAGAAGGATGAGGGGCGACTTGATAGAGGTTTATAAGATGATCGGGGGAATAGATAGAGTAGACAGTCAGAGACTTTTTCCTTGGGTGGAACAAATCATTACAAGGGGACATAAATTTAAGGTGAATGGTGGAAGATATAGGGGGGATGTCAGAAGTTGGTTTTTTACCCAGAGAGTAGTGGGGGCATGGAATGCACTGCCTGGAAGTCATTGAGTCGGAAACATTGGGGACCTTCAAGCAGCTATTGGATAGGTACATGGATTACGGTAGAATGCTGGGGTGTCAATTGATTTGTTCGAATCGAGGATAAAATTTCGGCACATCATTGTAGGCCGAAGGGCCTGTTCTGTGCTGTATTTTCTATGTTCTATACTGCATCTGTCATGTATTTGTTCGTTCAACTTGTCCAAATCGCACTGAAGCATCTTTGCATTCTTCTCACAGTTCACCTTCCCATCCAGCTTTGTGTCATCTGCAAATTTAGTTCTCCCATCCAAATCATTAATATATATTGTGAATAGTTGGGGTCCTAGCACAGATCCCTGCGGTACCCTACCAGTCACTGCCTTGGATAAAGACCAATTTTTTTCCTACTCTTTATTTGTCTGCCAAACAGTTTTCTATCCATCTCAAAACACTGCCTGCAATCCCATGTGCTTTTGGTTTACACACTAATCTTTCATGTGGAACTTTGCAAAGTCCCTCTGAATGTCCAAATAAGCCACATCCACTGGCTCCCCCTCATCAAATCTACTCGTTACATACTCTAAGAATTCCAGTAGATTTGACAAGCATGATTTTCCTTTGTAAATCCATGCTGTCTCTGTCCGATCCTGCTATTGTTTTCTAAGTGCTCTGCTATTAAGTCTTGGACTCTAGCATTTTCCCCATAACCGACGTCAGGCTTACTGGTCTATAATTCCCTGTTTTCTCTCTACCTCCCTTTTAAATTAGTGGAGTTACATTAGCTACCCTCCAACTGCAGGAACTGTTTCAGAGTCTATAGAATCTTGGAAGATGACCAATGTATCTACTATTTTTAGAGCCATTTCCTTAAGACGTCTGGCATGTAGATTATCAGACCATGGAGATTTATTGGCCTTCAAACCCATCAATTTCCCAACACTATTTCCTTATTAACTGATCTCCTTCAGCTACTCCCTCTCACTAAACCCTGCGTTCCTCAACATTTCTGGTACATCATTTGTGTTCTTATTTGTGAAGATGGAACTAAAGTACTTATTCAGCTTGTCAGCCATTTGTTTGTTCCCCATTATAAATTCCCCGCGATTTTAACTTCACCAATCTTTTTCTCTTCACTTGTCTGTCAAAGGTTTTGCAGTCAGTTTTTATATTCCCCGCAAGCTTACTCTTGTACTCTATTTTTCCCTTTTAATCAATCCCTTTGTCCTCCTTTGCTAAATTCTAAACTGCTCCCAATCCTCAGGTCTGCTGTTTTTTTTGACCAATTTGTCAGCCTCTTCCTGGGATCGAATACTATCTCTAATTTCCCTTGTAAGCCATCGTTTGGCCACTTATCCAGTTTTATTTTTGTTCCAGACAGGAATGAACAATTGTTGCAGTTCACCCATTCGCTCTTTGAATGTTTGCCATTGCCTATCCACCGTCATCTTTTAAGTAACATTCCCCAATCCATTGTATTGAACTCGTGCCTCATATCATCATAGTTGTTCTTTATTTAGATTCAGGACCCTAGTCTTAGAATCAACTATGTCACTCTCCATCTTGATGAAAAATTCGCAACTAGATTGCCAGTGATTCCTTTCTCATTACACAATACCCAGTTTAACATGACCTGTTCTCTAGTTGGTTCTTCAACATATTGGTCGAGGAAACCATCCTCTATGCACTCCACAAATTTCTCCTCTATGTTATTGTTACAAATTTGATTTGCCCAATCTATATGCAGAATAAAGTCACCCATAATCACAGATTCTTTTTATTGCATGCACCTCTAATTTCCTGTTGAATGTCATTCTGAACATCAGCACTGCAGGTTTGGGGGACTATCTCTAACCCCCACCAACTTTTATTTACCCTTTGTGTTTCTCAGCTCTACACATTCAGATTCCACATCATCAGAGCTGATATCCTTCCTCACTATTACGTTAATTTCCTCTTTAACCAGCAATGTCTATCTGTCCTAAATACTAAATACCCAATTCCCATTCCTGGTCGTCCTGGAGTGATGTCTCCATAATTCCGACTGTATAATTTGTGTTTACATCTCCATGCACATTTAATTAATCCACTTTATTGCGAATGCTCCGTCCATTAAGGCATGTCCCTTAAACATGCCTTGTCCAATTCCTATTATTTTTCATTGTGGCCCTGTTTGATCCTGCCCCTTGATTTGTCTGCCAATCGCTTTTCTTATTTCCCTTTCTGCCTTTTTCCTTGATTCTCCCTTCTCTGACTCCATGCATAGTTCCCATCCCCCTGCCTTTTTAGTTTAAACCCTCCCCAACCACTCTCGCAAATACTCCCCCTGGACATCAGTCCCAGTCCTGCCCATGTGGAACCCGTCCAGTTTGTACTGGTCTCACCATCCCATACTTTTCAAATTACTTCCAAACTCCTTATATTCTGCATTTAGGACCTCATCCCATTTTTTACCTATGTAGTTTGTGCCAATGTGTCTCACGACCACAAGCTGATCATCTTCCCCCTCCACAATGTTCTTTAGCCGCACTGAGACATCTTTGAACCGAGCATCGGGGAGACAACATACTATCCTGGAGTTTGTTTGTGGGCACAGAAACGCCTAATAATTCCCCTTAAAATTAAATTCTGTATAACTATTGAATTCCCTATAACTATTGCATTCCCACACTTTTTACTCCTCTCCTGTGCAGCAGAGCCAACTGTGGTTTAACAACTTTGGCAGTCGCTACCTTCCCCCCAACAGTATCTTGCACTGCCAGCCTAGTCCTTTTGTTCTGCATGATGGTCACCCACTCTCTTCCTGCCTGTGGAGTCTTAGCCTGCGGTGTGACCGCCTCTCTGTATGTGCTATCCACGATACTCTCTGTCTTGTGAATGCTCCACAGTGTCCCCCAGCCGCCGCTCCAGCTCTGAAACCTGGGCTTCCAGAAGCTGCAGCTGGAGACACTTCCTGCACACATGCTGGCCCCGGGCACTGGAAATGTTCCTGGCTTCCCACATAGAACAGGAGGAGCAAACCACAGCTTTGAGCTTTACTGTAATGAATTACTCCTTTAAATTAAACCTTTTGGAAGATACTTAAAATCAAATAATATGAATTACTCTGGGACCCTTCCCTGGTTACCAGTATAACCAGCAGTTGCTGGGGAAGTGGGTGACGTGGGAGATGTTGCAGAATGGAGATGTTACCAGATTAACTGGATGGTACCTGGATGCAGGGATGGGAGTGTGTTGGGGTTGGGTGGTTGATGCAAGGCTCAACCATGCAGAATGACATGGTTGCTAGTGTAACTAGGGCTGCCAGGATGTGGGGAGTGGGTGCGCTGGTGCAGAATTAAGTGGTTGAAATCAAGTCAATGTGAAATGGGAAAACATTATAGGAGCTGGGCAGGTGAGAAAATGGTTTCCCCTTTGGTTAATTGTCGAACAACGGGGTCAGTCAGAGCGTTAGAATAAATAATGGCCATTCGGCAGTGAGATGAGGAGCAATTTCTCCATTCAACAAATAGCGAATGTTTGTGATTCCCCAATCCAAGAGAGCTGTAAATACTCAACTCTCCCAATCTATTGAGGAAGGATGCAGTTGAATTGGAGGCAGTTCACAGGAGGTTCACTGGATTGATTCCAGAGAGGAGAGGTTTGTCTTGTGAAGAGAGATTGAACAGTGTAGGTCTATAGGTTTGGAAGAATGGAGAGATCTAATTGAGGTCTATAAGATGATAAAAGGTATGGATAAAGTAGACGTAGAGCGGCTGTTACCCCTTGTGGGGCATTCTGGAACGAGAGGTTAAAGTCTCAGGATTAGCGGGAGCAAATTTAAAACCGAGATGAGAAATTACTTCTCTTAAAAGAGTGCAATTCGCTACCCCAGAGTGCGGTGGATGCCGGGGCATTGAGTAAATTTGAGGAGGAAATAGATTTTTAATAATGAGTTGAAGGGTTATGGAGAACGGGCAGGAAAGTGGAGTTGACGATGAGATGAGTCATGCTGGATTTGAATGATGGAGCGGACTCGAGGGGCTGAATTACTCCTGCTATTCTTACGTTTTAAAGACAGTGGTTGCGAGCTCTTTGCGGAGGGGGGGGTTAATAAGGACTTTTCAACTCCTCCAAAGTATGTCGAATGGCTTCGGTTTTAACTCGTCACACCTTGAATCACAAATCAATTGATCCGGAAGACGCAGCTTTCTGAAATGTCAGGAGGCAGACCTTCTGAGCTGATGATTACGTCCAAATATCCGAATTAGGAGCAAGAGTAGGCCTCGGCCCCTTGAGCCTGCTGCACCATTCAAAGAGATCTGTCTAATCTGATTGTAACCTCAACCCTCTTCCCGCTGACCCCTGATAACCTTTCAGCCCCCCCTTGGTCATCAAGAATCTACCTCCGCCTTAACAATGTTCAAAAATTCTGCTTCCACTGCCTTTCGATCCCCTCAGGATCTTAAATGTTTTGATCAAGTCGCCACTCACTCTTCTAAACTCCAGTGGATACAAACCTAACCTCTCCAACCTTTCCTCATAAGACAACCCGCCCATTTCTGGCATTAGTCCAGTAAACCTTCTTTGAACAACTTCTAACACATTTACATGTGGTCCAACCTGCTTTATAAACCTGAAGCATAACCTCCCTGTTTTTGTAATCCATTCCCCTCACAATAAACTATTCTATTAGCTTCCTAATTACTTGCTGTACCTGTATAATTGCGGGGGCTGGTTTAGCTCACTGGGCTAAATTGCTGGCTTTTAAAGCAGGCCAGCAGCACGGTTCGATTCCCGTACCAGCCTCCCCGGACAGGCGCCGGAATGTGGCGACTAGGGGCTTTTCACAGTAACTTCATTGAAGCCTACTCGTGACGATAAGCGATTTTCATTTTTCATTTTGTAATTCATGCGTGAGGGTACCCAGATCCCTCTGCACCTCTGAGCTCTGCAATCTCTCCTTATTTAGATAATAAGTTTTCTTTATACTTTCTTGCCAAAATGGGCAATTTCACATTTTCCTATATTATCCTGCATTCGCCAGAGTTTTGTCCATGCCACCTATCTATGTCCCTTTGTGGCCTCCATACGTCCTCTTCCCAATTTACTTTCCTGCCTAGTTTTGTGTCATCAGTTCATCTAGATTTCATGCAGCTGGCTCGGGCTGTAGTTGAGAAACTGGGAACGGTTTGAGAGCTTCCTGCCTTGCCTCCTGGTCTGAAGTAGGCACATTTTTGAGGATTAGAGTGAGGGAGTTAGACATGGCAACTGCGAATTGTGAATGGTTGAGAGGGTTTGGTCCCTGCTGACACTTGTGTCTCCTTTTGCTGCAGGAATGGAGGATCGCAAGCCGTCACGACACCGGGCATCTGAAGACGTGCGACGGCAGAAACGCAAGGAGCTGGACGCCCGGAGAAGCAAGTCGCGCATCCGTCTAGGAACTCACCTGGAGCAGTGGTGTAATGTCAAGGACCAGCTGGGATTCCACTTACATTCCGACTTTGCAAAGTTCCTCCTCGACAGGTAGTAGGATCAGTGCTCAAAGGACTGCCCCTCCGAATAATTCTGTTGCACTTTACATTCTTATCTTCCTCATGGTTTTTGATGCGGTTATTCACAATGTTGGATTAACCCAATTCCATCAAATTCAACACGAAAACGGGGACAGACTCTCTGAATACTTTTCTTTGAAAAACAGTTCCAGGACAGGTACAGCACTGGGTTAGATACAGACTAAAACTCCCTTTACACTGTCCCCTTCAAACACTCCCAGGACAGGTACAGCACGGGGTTAGATACAGAGTAAAGCTCCCTCTACACTGTCCCCATCAAACACTCCCAGGACAGGTACAGCACGGGGTTAGATGCAGAGTAATGCTCCCTTTACACTGTCCCCATCAAACACTCCCAGGACAGGGACAGCACAGGGTTAGATACAGAGTAAAGCTCCCTCTACACTGGCCCCATCAAACACTCCCAGGACAGGTACAGCACAGGGTTAGATACAGAGTAAAGCTCCCTCTACACTGTCCCCATCAAACACTCCCAGGACAGGTACAGCACGGGGTTAGATACAGAGTAAAGCCCCCTCTACACTGTCCCCATCAAACACTCCCAGGACAGGTACAGCACGGGGTTAGATACAGAGTAAAGCTCTTTCTTCACTGCAGTAGTTTCTATTTTATTCACTCATGGGAAGTGTTTTCCACCCTTCATTGGCCCATGTGAAGGTGGTGGCGATGTACCACTGTGTCTACTGGGGCAGAGACAGTGATGTACCACTGTGTACACTGGGACAGTGACAGTAAAGTACCACAGTGCACACTGGAACAAAGACAGTGATGTACCACTGTGTACACTGGGACAGAGACAGTGATGTACCACTGTGTACACTGGGACAGAGACAGTGATGTCCCACTGTGTACACTGGGACAGAGACAGTGATGTCCCACTGTGTACACTGGGGCAGAGACAGTGATGTCCCACTGTGTACACTGGGACAGAGACAGTGATGTCCCACAGTGTACACTGGGACAGAGACAGTGATGTCCCACAGTGTACACTGGGACAGAGACAGTGATGTACCACTGTGTACACTGGGGCAGAGACAGTGATGTCCCACTGTGTACACTGGGACAGAGACAGTGATGTCCCACTGTGTACACTGGGACAGAGACAGTGATGTCCCACTGTGTACACTGGGACAGTGATGTACCACAGTGTACACTGGGACAGAGACAGTGATGTACCACAGTGTACACTGGGACAGAGACAGTGATGTACCACAGTGTACACTGGGACAGTGACAGTGATGTACCACAGTGTACACTGGGACAGTGACAGTGATGTACCACAGTGTACACTGGGAGAGAGACAGTGATGTACCACAGTGTACACTGGGACAGCGACTGTGTGTATGTTGGATGGTGTGAATTATGTCTGTTTACTGCACTGAACATACCTGACTTTTAACTCATCTTTTTATGCTTGTTTTGATCCTGCTTATATTCTCTTTTTGTTTTGTTCCAACAGTTACGCCTCCAAGTCCCCAGAGAGTGATTCAGGTGGGTACTGATGTTCCTCTGGAGGGAAACTATTGTTCCATATCCTTCTCGGTATCTCTCCTCCACTCATTCACCTCCGACGCGCCGCCTCCGCCGCGCCGCCGCGCCCCTCCGCCGCGCCCCCTCCGCCGCGCCCCCTCCGCCCGCACCCCTCCCCCTCCCCCTCCCCCTCCCGCATGAATCCTTGAATCCCTTACTGATTAAAAATCCATCTATCTCAGCCTTGAGTACACTTCACGAGCCATCCTCTACAGCTCTCTGTGGTAAGGAATTCCACAGGTTTACTATCCTCTGACGGAAGAAGTTCCTCCTCATCTCTGTCTAAAATGGGGTTACTCTGATATTATGCCCTCTGATCCGACACTGTCCCACCAGGCATCCCTGTCAAGCTCCCCTGAGAATACGGTATGTCTCAATAAGGTCGCCTCTCATTCTTCTAAACTCTAATGACTACAGTCCCAATCTGCTCAAAAACACCTCGTAAGAAAATCACGCCATACCGCAGATCAACCTAGTGACCGTTTCCTGGACTGTCTCCAATGCCAATATACGTTTCCTTAGATAAAGGGACCAAAACTGTTCACTGTGTATGATGTCACATTTTCCGGCATTGAAATCTGTTTGCCACAGATCTTCCACTCACTTAATCGAGCAATTTCGATTGTAATTTTACTCTTCGCTGACTCCATCTCCAGTGATTGTTGCATTATCACCGAATTTTGTAATTTGCAGAATGCTATCTAGCCTTGATGTCAAGGGCAGTCACTCTCCACTCTCGGGTTCAGATCTTTTGTCCATGTTTGGATAAAGGCTGTTATAAGGTCAGGACACGATTTTCTCTTTAGTCTATCTTCGCACCCACACTTTTTTACCCCCTTTGGGGAACAGTAAGGGGAAATGGTGGAAGGATTCCTGAGCCGGTTATTAGCCAGTTGAACCGTGTAATGAATGTTCCTGTGGCTAACAAGTCCTGCCGTTGGTCTCAAACCCAGTGGGAAAGGCAGTACCAACTGCGCCAAAAGGCCTCGGAGCCAAGTGACCCTGGAGAGCGTTAGTGAGCGGGTTATTGACGAGTAAGTGACCCTTGATGTGTTGACGACACCTTCCAGCACCTCACTGACGATTGTGAATAGACTGTTTAGGTGGTAAATGGTTGGGTTGGATTTACCTGCTATGTTACATGACATTCTTGGGCAGTGTTCCACATTGTTGGGTAGATGCCCGTGTTGTAGCTGTACTGAAACAGTTCAGCTGGGGGATGCAGTTAGTTCAGGAACACAAGTCTACACTGTTACTTGAATTTTGTTGTAGGCCCATAGCCTTTGCAGTCTTCAGTGCCGTCAATTGTATCAGTTGAATTGGCAAAAGAAAGGCATCTGTGATGGAGGAGACTGAGATGCACCATCCATTCTGGACATATGGCTGAAGATTGTTTCAAATGCCTTTTTTTGCACTGATGTACTGCCCCCCCCCCGCCCGCATTATCGAGGTTCGGGATACTTGTGGAGCCTCCTCCTCCCTTTCCTTGTTTAATTGTACATTGCCTTTCCTGGCTGGATGTGGCAGGATTTATGAGTTTTAATCTGATCCATTGGCCGTAGGATCGCTCAGCTTTGTCCGACGCATGCTGCAGCATGTGTTCAGTATTGTGTTGTAGTTTCACTAGGTTTAGGTAGCAACTGATTGTTTAGGTATGCCTGCTGCTGCTCCTGGCATGATCTCTTGCATGCCTTATTGGACCAGGGTTGACCCCCGAACTTGGTGGTAGTGGGGGATCTACTTGGTGTGGAGTCGGGTGGGAAAGGAGGAGGACCTCTCATGAACCTGCTCCTGGGCCTGGCCAAACGTGCCATTAACAGGTCAGGCTGCGGGCCCGATTGTCTGCCCCTGTACTGCAGCTACATTCGTGGCTGGAGTGTCCCTGAAGAGGGAGCATGCAGTGTACACCATTACCATTGAAGCATTCCATGCCCGATGGACAATGCGGGGACTGGGGTGTATTACTCACCCTCTTCTTCACCTTTTAGTTAGATGTTTAATTTCCTTTGTTTTAATTTATGGCAGTATCCCTTTAAGGGCCTGTCCTTTTATTTGCCTCTCATTTTATTTGTTTTATTTTAATTGGTCATTTGATTCACCTCAAAATAGGGTAAAGAGGGATCGGTCAGCCCGTGAGATTGCACATTGTTGGTTGAATCCGATTCTGCTGTCGGTGGGCTACAGTGTCCAGTTTGGAACTGCTAGACCTATTCTAAGTCTCTCCTGTTTAGCACCGTAATGATAGAGCGTTTCCTCCATGTGAAGACTAACACTGCATAGAAACATAGACAATAGAAGCAGGAGGAGGCTATACAGTCCTTCGAGCCTGCTCCACTATTCATTATTATGGCTGAACATCCAGTTCAATCCCTGATTTCCACCCCCCCCCCAATATCCCTTGATGCCTTTAACCAAAAGAGCTATATCTAATTCCTTCTTGAAATTACACAACGTTTTGGCCTCAACTACTTTCTGTGGTAGCGAATTCCCCAGATTCACCACATTCTGGGTGAAGAAATTTCTCCTCCCCTCAGTCCTAAATGATTTACCCCTTTATCCTGAATCTTTGGTGCATTCTCTTCATAACAAGAACATCCTTCCTCAGATAAGGACGCTAAAACTGCACACAATACTCCAGGTGTGGCCTCACCAATACTCGATACAATTACATAAGAACTAGGAGCAGGAGTAGGCCATCTGGCCGCTCGAGCCTGCTCCGCCATTCAATGAGTTCAAGGCTGAGCTTTTGTGGACTCAGTTCCAGTAGCCTGCCCACTCACCATAACCCTTAGATTTTCCTTTACTGTTCAAAAATCTATCTACCTTTTCCTGAAAAACATTCAACGTGGTAGCCTCAACTACTTCACTGGGCAGCAAATTCCGCAGGTTCACAACCCTTTGGGTGAATCGGTTCCTCCTCAACTCAGTCCTAAACCTGCTCACCCTTATTTTGAGGCTGTGCCCCCTAGTTCTAGTTTCACCCATCAGTGGAAACAATCTCCCTGCTACTATCTGAACTATTTCCTTCATAATTTTGTTTGTTTCTATCAGATTTCCCCCCTCATTCTTCTAAATTCAAATGAGTGTAATCCCTGTCTGCTCAGTCTCTCCTCATAAACCAGTCCTCTCAACTCCAGAATCCACCTAGTGAATCTTCTCTGCACCCTCTCCAGTGCCAGTACATCCTTTCTCAAGTAAGGAGACCAAAATTGTGCACAGTACTCTAGGTGTGGCCTCACCAGCATCCTACACAGCTGCAACATAACCTCCCTGTTTTTAAACTCCATCCTTCCAGCAATGAAGGACAAAATTCCTTTTGGTATCTTAATCCTGCTGCACCTGCGAACCAACTTTTTGCAATTCATGCACAAGGACACCCAGGTCCTCTGCACAGCAGCATGCTGCAATTGTTTACCATTCAGTTGCAGTGAAACATGTCTATTCCCATACTCAAATCCTCTTGCTCTGAAGGCCAACATACCATTTGCCCCCTTTACTGCCCACTGTACCTGTGCGCTTACTTTCAGTAACTGATGCACGAGGACGCCAAGGTCTCGCTGAGTATCCACCTCTCTCAATTTACACCCATAATAATTTTGCTACCAAAGTGGATGACCTCATTTATCCACATTATACTGGATCTGCCATGCACGTGCCCACTCACTCAGCCTGTCCAAATCCCGCTGATCCATCTCTGCATCCTCCTCACAGCTCACCCTACCACCCAACTTTGTATCATCTGCAAATTTGGAGATAATAAATTTAGTTCCCTCGTTTCAATCATTAATATATAATGTGAACAGTCGGGGTCCTGGCACAGATCTCTGTGTTACTCCCTAGTCACTGCCTGCCAATCGGAAAAAGACACATTTATTCCAACCTTTTGCTTCCTGTCTGATCACCAGCTTTCCATCCATCTCGAGACACTACCCGTAATCCCATGCGCTTTACCGTTACATATTAATCTGCTATGTGACATGTCGAAAGCCTTCTTAACGTCTAAATAAACCACATCCACCAGCTTTCTCTGGTCAACTCTACTAATTACATCTTCAAAGAATTCTAGTTGATTTGTTGATCATGATTTTCCTTTCGTAAATCCATGTGACTTTAGTGATTACACCACTGCTATCCAAATGCTGTGGTATGAAATCCTTGATAATTTACTACCAACGCTATGCTCACTGGTCTATGGTTCCCTGTTTTCTCTCTATCTCCCTTTTTGAATAACGGGATTACATTCACTACCCTTCAATCTGTGGGAACCATTCCAAAGAATTTTGAAAAATGACCACCAATAGATGTACTATTTCTCGGGCTTCTTCTTTAAGTACTCTGGTATGAAGATTATCAAACCCTGGAGATTTGCCCGCCTTCAATCTCGTTAATTTCCCCAAAACCATTTCTTTACTATTACTAATTTCCTTTACCTGTCTCTGTGAGTGTGCGCTTATGTCTGTGTGTTTGATTGTGTACTTACTGCCTTTCTCTGTGCAGGTCCCGGTGACACAGACGGGGATTTCAGTGTGCTTCGAACTTCGAGTGACGCCTTGCGGCAACTTGTGATCTGGTCGCACGACCACAGCCAGGAGTGTGGCTTCATCCCTGATCTGAAGTCAGTTGTGTTGGAGCGCTCAGGAGGGTCTGGGTCTCTGACGGCGGTCTGGGAGTGTATCGCAGGTCATTCTTTCCCCTGGTTGCTGCTGGCCAGTACTCCGGCCATCCCTGACCACAGTGCTGCAACCAGAAGCAGGAGCAGGACCAGAAACTGTGCGCGGGATCCTGCTGGGCACGGCGACCCCCCAGAGGGTGGACACTACCTCCGAATGCCCGGTGGCCTCCCCCTGGAGAGGGCCATGAAGGTGGAGGGGAATCCGCGGACCCTGGCGTCGGAGAGCAGCAGCGTGTCGGAACCTGGCAGCGAGAGCGATTCCAGCCAGAAGAGGACGCCTACTGGTCACGAGGGGCCACCACAGGGGTCAAAGGATGAGACTGGCAGCAACTGTGCAGCACTGGGTCCAAGTGGGCGCAGCACACCCCAGCATCCGTCACCTGCTCGCAGTCAGAATTCAGCATCCCCGACAGTGGGCACTAGGAGAACAAGGAACAAGGTGCAGGAGTGTGGCCTTACGGGGAACTGCCCACAGCCCCCCACGAAGGAGGCAGCAAAGCCCGGTGACACTGGGCCAAACAGCAAGCACTCCGCTCGACGAAAATGCACTGAAACGCGCCCTGTGAGCAGCTCGGACACCATGCAGCTCGTATGCGAGTCGGACTCCGCCACAGACGAGGAGCTGCGCCGAGGATCTCGGAAGGCAGGAGCTTCACCAGGTAGGGAGAGTGTCGGCAAACAGCTTGTTTCCCACTGTAAGAACATAGGAAATAGGAGCAGGAATGCAATTTGCCTGGACCATGGTGGGACCGGTGTTCTGATGAGTCTTCTAAGGCAGTCGAGAGGGCTTTGAACTAAATAGTGGGGGTGTCCGATTATATGAGAGTTGACAAAGTAAATCAAAGGGAAATAATGGGACGGCACGGTAGCACAGTGGTTAGCACTGATGCCTCACAGAGCCAGGGACCCGGGTTCAATTCCGGCCTCGGGTTATGGTCTGTGTGGAGTTTGCACTTTCTTTCCGTGTCAGCACCGGGAGGGTGCTCCGGTTTCCTCCCACAGTCCAAAGGTGTGCAGGTTAGCTGGATTGGCAATGTTAAATTTGCCCTTGGAGTCCAAAAGATTAGAACATAAGAACATAAGAACTAGGAGCAGGAGTAGGCCATCTGGCCCCTCGAGCCTGCTCCGCCATTCAATTAGATCATGGCTGATCTTTTGTGGACTCAGCTCCACTTTCCGGCCCGAACACCATAACCCTTAATCCCTTTATTCTTCAAAAAACTATCTATCTTTACCTTAAAAACATGTAATGAAGGAGCCTCAACTGCTTCACTGGGCAAGGAATTCCATAGATTCACAACCCTTTGGGTGAAGAAGTTCCTCCTAAACTCAGTCCTAAATCTACTTCCCCTTATTTTGAGGCTATGCCCCCTAGTTCTGCTGTCACCCGCCAGTGGAAACATCCTGCCCGCATCTATCCTATCTATTCCCTTCATAATTTTAAATGTTTCTATAAGATCCCCCCTCATCCTTCTAAATTCCAACGAGTACAGTCCCAGTCTACTCAACCTCTCCTCATAATCCAACCCCTTCAGGTCTGGGATTAACCTAGTGAATCTCCTCTGCACACCCTCCAGGGCCAGTACGTCCTTTCTCAAGTAAGGAGACCAAAACTGAACACAATACTCCAGGTGTGGCCGCACTAACACCTTATACAATTGCAACATAACCTCCCTAGTCTTAAACTCCATCCCTCTAGCAATGAAGGACAAAATTCCATTTGCCTTCTTAATCACCTGTTGCACTTGTAAACCAACCTTCTGTGACTCATGCACTAGCACACCCAAGTCTCTCTGAACAGCGGCATGCTTTAATATTTTATTGTTTAAATAATAATCCCGTTTGCTGTTATTCCTACCAAAATGGATAACCTCACATTTGTCAACATTGTATTCCATCTGCCAGACCCGAGCCCATTCACTTAACCTATCCAAATCCCTCTGCAGACTTCCAGTATCCTCTGCACTTTTCGCTTTACCACTCATCTTAGTGTCATCTGCAAACTTGGACACATTGCCCTTGGTCCCCAACTCCAAATCATCAATGTAAATTGTGAACAATTGTGGGCCCAACACGGATCCCTGAGGGACACCACTAGCTACTGATTGCCAACCAGAGAAACACCCATTTATCCCAACTCTTTGCTTTCTATTAATTAACCAATCCTCTATCCATGCTACTACTTTACCCTTAATGCCATGCATCTTTATCTTATGCAGCAACCTTTTGTGTGGCACCTTGTCAAAGGCTTTCTGGAAATCCAGATATACCACATCCATCGGCTCCCCGTTATCTACTGCACTGGTAATGTCCTCAAAAAATTCCACTAAATTAGTTAGGCATGACCTGCCTTTTACGAACCCATGCTGCGTCTGCCCAATGGGACAATTTCTATCCAGATGCCTCGCAATTTCTTCCTTGATGATAGATTCCAGCATCTTCCCTGTTACCGAAGTTAAACTCACTGGCCTATAATTTCCTGCTTTCTGCCTACCTCCTTTTTTAAACAGTGGCGTCACGTTTGCTAATTTCCAATCCACCGGGACCACCCCAGAGTCTAGTGAATTTCGGTAAATTATCACTAGTGCATCTGCAATTTCCCTAGCCATCTCTTTTAGCACTCTGGGATGCATTCCATCAGGGCCAGGAGACTTGTCTACCTTTAGCCCCATTAGCTTGCCCATCACTCCCTCCTTAGTGATAACAATCCTCTCAAGGTCCTCACCTGTCATAGCCTCATTTCTATCAGTCGCTGGCATGTTATTTGTGTCTTCCACTGTGAAGACCGACCCAAAAAACCTGTTCAGTTCCTCAGCCATTTCCTCATTTCCCATTATTAAAACGCCCTTCTCATCCTCTAAAGGACCAATATTTACCTTAGCCACTCTTTTTTGTCTTATATATTTGTAAAAACTTTTACTGTCTGTTTTTATATTCTGAGCAAGTTTACTCTCATACTCTATCTTACTCTTCTTCATAGCTTTTTAGTAGCTTTCTGTTGCCCCCTAAAGATTTCCCAGTCCTCTAATCTCCCAGCAATCTTTGCCACTTTATATGCTTTTTCCTTCAATTTGATACTCTCCCTTATTTCCTTAGATATCCACGGTCGATTTTCCCTCTTTCTACCGTCCTTCCTTTTTGTTGGTATAAACCTTTGCTGAGCACTGTGAAAAATCGCTTGGAAGGTTCTCCACTGTTCCTCAACTGTTCCACCATAAAGTCTTAGCTCCCAGTCTACCTTAGCTAGTTCTTCTCTCATCCCCTTGTAATCTCCTTTGTTTAAACACAAAACACTAGTATTTGATTTTACTTTCTCACCCTCCATCTGTATTTTAAATTCCACCATATTGTGATCGCTCCTTCCGAGAGGATCCCTAACTATGAGATCATGAATCAATCCTGTCTCATTACACAGGACAAGATCTAGGACCGCTTGTTCCCTCGTAGGTTCCATTACATACTGTTCTAGGAAACTATCGCGGATACATTCTATAAACTCCTCCTCACGGTTGCCTTGACCGACCTGGTTAAACCAATCGACATGTAGATTAAAATCCCCCATGATAACTGCTGTACCATTTCTACATGCATCAGTTATTTCTTTGTTTATTGCCTGCCCCACCATCTCGTTACTATTTGGTGGCCGATAGACTACTCCTATCAGTGACTTTTTCGCCTTACTATTCCTGATTTCCACCCAAATGGATTCAACCTTATCCTCCATAGCACCGATGTCATCCCTTACTATTGCCCGGATGTCATCCTTAAATAACAGAGCAACACCACCTCCCTTACCATCCACTCTGTCCTTTCGAATAGTTTGATACCCTCGGATATTTAACTCCCAGTCGTGACCATCCTTTAACCATGTTTCAGTAATGGCCACTAAATCATAGTCATTTACGATGATTTGTGCCACCAACTCATTTACTTTATTCCGAATACTACGAGCATTCAGGTAAAGTACACTTATGTTGTTTTTTTTACCTCTGTTTTGAATCTTAACATCTCCAGTTTTATTCCTTTTGTTATTACTGGGCCTATTCACTGTGCTCCCCTCAGTCACTGTACCTTGTACTGTCGCCCTTATGGATTTCTGACTATGTCTTCTCTGCCTTGCACTTTTCCCCTTACTTCCTTTTGTTTCTGTCCCTGTTTTACTACCTTCCAACTTCCAGCATTGGTTCCCATCCCCCTGCCACATTAGTTTAAACCCTCCCCAACAGCTCTAAAAAACACCCCCCCTAGGACATCGGTTCCAGTCCTGCCCAAGTGCAGACCGTCCGGTTTGTACTGGTCCCACCTCCCCCAGAACCGGTCCCAATGCCCCAGGAATTTGAATCCCTCCCTCTTGCACCATCTCTCAAGCCACGCATTCATCCTATCTATCCTGACATTTCTACTCTGACTAGCTTGTGGCACTGGTAGCAATCCTGAGATTACTACCTTTGAGGTCCTACTTTTTAGTTTAACTCCTAACTCCCTGAATTCCGCTTGTAGGACCTCATCCCGTTTTTTACCTATATCGTTGGTGCCTATGTGCACTACGACAGCTGGCTGTTCACCCCCCCCCCCCCCCCCCCCCCCAAGAATGTCCTGCAGCCGCTCCGTGACATCCTTGACCCTTGCACCAGGGAGGCAACATACCATCCTGGAGTCTCGATTGCGTCCACAGAACCGCCTGTCTATTCCCCTTACGATCGAGTCCCCTATCACTATAGCCCTGCCATTTTTCTTCCTGCCCTGCTGTGCAGCAGAGCCAGCCACGGTGCCATGAACCTGGCTGCTGCTGCCTTCCCCTGGTGAGCCATCTTCCTCAACAGTATCCAAAGCGGTATATCTGTTTTGCAGGGAGATGACCGCAGGGGACACCTGCACTGCCTTCCTACTCTTGCTCTTTCTTTTGGTCACCCATTTTCTATCTCCCTCAGTAACCTTCACCTGCGGTGTGACCAACTCGCTAAACGTGCTATCCACGACCTCCTCAGCATCGCGGATGCTCCAAAGTGAGTCCATCCGCAGCTCCAGAGCCGTCAAGTGGTCTAACAAGAGCTGCAACTGAACACACTTCTTGCACGTGAAGGAGCCAGGGACAGTGGACGTGTCCCTGAGCTCCCACATCGCACACGAGGAGCATGACACGGGTCTGGGATCTCCTGCCATGTCTTAAACCCTTGGTAAACTTAAACAACTAGAATTTCAAAATAAAAATAAATAAATTAGACAATGAAAAGAAAAAGAGAGACTACTTACCAGTCACTTACCAGGGTTAAAAAGCACCTCCTCACACTCTGCACCGATTTACCTCACTGCACCAAATTACCAAGTTTCAATCCCCACTCTGTATGAGTCTCACTCCGGATGAGTCTCCTGGAAAAGTGCTCGCTTACTGCGTGCGCTCTCTGTCTGTCTTTTATACAGACCTCAGCTAACCGATGACTCAAAAAAAAACCTTAACTTCAAAGAGAATAATACAATGTGCCCCTAAACAGGCCTCAACATGCCTCAGGTGATTGACAGATAACTGCCTCTCAGCAATTAGGGTGGGGGCAGCTTCAACCAATCAGACACTAAGCTCCACACTGCACTTTTAACTGAAAAACAGCAGAATTAGATTTTCCACTTACCTTTGCTGATTTACCTCACTGCACCAAATTACCAAGTTTCAATCCCCACTCTGTATGAGTCTCACTCCGGATGAGTCTCCTGGAAAAGTGCTCGCTTAGGCGGGGTTACTGGGTTATGGGGACAGGGTGGAGGTGTGGGGTGAGATGAGGTGCTCTTTCCAAGGACCGTTGTAGACTAGATGGGCCGAATGGCCGCCTCCTGAGCTGTAGGGATTGTGTGAGGTAATAGAGCAGAGCTGTGATTTTTAACCAGAGTGTGACAGGAAGATGCAGAGATTGCAAACAAAAGGGTGCACCAGTATATACTGCTGCAGAGTGCAAACATGCCGAAAAGACAAAGTTAAAGGCTCGGTGTTTGAATGTGTGTAACATTCATAACAAAATGGCTGAATGGTTGAGACAAATAGAAATATATATATATATATATATATATTTAAAATAAAATAAATGCTGGACAATCTCAGCAGGTCTGGCAGCACTTGTGGAGAGAGCAGTAGAGTTAATGTTTCTAGTCTACCTGGCCCTTCTACAGAAATGTACGTGTCTGACCTGATAGCTTTTTCAATTAAGGATGTCATTAGCACAGTGGTGAGAGAACACCTTGGCCTCAAAGAGCAAAATGTTGAATTTGGATAGAGATAAGAAATAGCAACGGCAGGAGTTTACCTGTGGGAATAGTTACACGGTATGGGAAGGGTATACAAGGAGGGGAAAATGGAATGTGTAAGAAAGGTACGGCAATAATTGTGGGTAACTTTAATCTACTCGCAGATTAGGCAAATCAGATTGGCAAAGATATGGAATATGAGTTCATGGGCGTATATTTAGGGAATTCTCTTCGAGCAGTATGTTCTGGAGCCAACCAAGGAGCAGGCTATTCTGGAATTAGTCATGATTAGAGACAGGATTAATCAACAACCTCATTGCAAAGGAGCCTGTAGGCAACAGCCATCATAACATGATAGAATTTCACCTTGTGTTTGAAGGAGCAAAGTGTGAGTCTAAGATTAATGTTTTAAACTGGAACAAAGGTAAGTAGATGTAGTGAATGTGAACTGAAAAACTGGGTCAAAAGTTAAGACAGTAGAAATGATCAGGAGATATTTAATAACTCGGCACAGAATTATCCTAGTGAGAAAGAAAGACTATTTGAGAAGGGTGCATCGTCCAGGGCTAAAAATTAGTAAAGCATAGTGTCAAATTGAAAGGCATGTTGTAGAAATGTACAAGTGCAAAGTTTACGAGCAGGTCAGAAGGGAGAAAGAAGAGTATGAGAGAAAGCTCTCTAATAATATAAAAGCAGATTGTAAGAATTTCGATAAGTATTTGAAGAGGAAAAGTGTTGGTCCTCTGATTTTAAAAATAAATTTAGAGTACCCAATTCATTTTTTCCAATAAGGGGCAATTTAGCGTCGCCAATCCAACTACTCTGCACATCTTTGGGTTGTGGGGGCGAAACCCACGCTAACACGGGAGAATGTGCAAACTCCACACGGACAGTGACCTAGAGCCGGGATCGAAGCTGGGATCTCGGCGCCGTGAGGCTGCAGGGCTAACCCACTGCGCTACCATGCTGCCCTAGTGTTGGTCCTCTGCTAAGTGAGTTTGGGGAAAGCAAGGAAATGGCCGAAGTATTAAGCAGGTATTTTGTGTCTTGTCTTCACTGCAGAAGACTTGGAAACTTTCCAAAGGTTCTTGAAACTCAAGAGATGAACAGGAGGGAGGAACAGGGTAAATGTTGTGGGGAAACTATTCAAGGTGAAGGCCGACAAGTCACCGGACCAGATAGCCTGCATCCTAGGGCCTTAGAAGAAATGCCTACAGAGATAACATATGCATTAGAACATAGAACATAGAACAGTACAGCACAGAACAGGCCCTTCGGCCCTCAATGTTGTGCCGAGCCATGATCACCCCACTCAAACCCACGTATCCACCCCATACCCGCAACCCAACAACCCCCCCTTAACCTTACTTTTATTAGGACACTACGGGCAATTTAGCATGGCCAATCCACCTAACCCGCACATCTTTGGACTGTGGGAGGAAACCGGAGCACCCGGAGGGAACCCACGCACACAGGGGGAGGACGTGCAGACTCCACACAGACAGTGACCCAGCCGGGAATCGAACCTGGGACCCTGGAGCTGTGAAGCATTTGTGCTAACCACCATGCTACCCTGCTGCCCCAATTGATACATAGAACATACATTGCAGAAGGAGGCCATTCAGCCCATCGAGTCTGCACCGACCCACTTAAGCCCTCACTTCCACCCTATCCCTATAACCCAATAACCCCTCCTAACCTTTTTGGACACTAAGGGCAATTGATCACGGCCAATCCACCTAACCTGCACGTCTTTGGACTGTGGGAGGAAACCGGAGCACCCGGAGGACACCCACGCAGACACTGGGAGAACATGCAGATTCCGCACAGACAGTGACCCAGTGGGGAATCGAACCTGGGACCCTGGCGCTGTGAAGCCACAGTGCTATCCACTGTGCTACCGTGCTGCTGTATTGCTAATAATCTTCCAAATTCCTTGGCTGCTGGAAGGGTCCCAGTGCATTGGAAAATAGATAATGTAACACCTGTATTTCAGAAAGGAAGGAGTTAGCCTATCATCTGCCATGGGGAAATTGCTGGAATCCATTATTAAGGAGATCATAGCAGGATATGGACAGAGCCGGCATGAATTCTGCAAAAGGGAAATTGTGTTTAACTAACTTATTAGAGGTTTTTTGGTAAAGTCACAAGCAAGGTGGATAAAGGGGAACTTGTACATGTGGTATACCTGGATTTCCAGAAGGCATTTGCTAAGGTGTCATGTAAAAGATAAGTTTGCGTGATGGATGGGGTGACATTTTGGAATGGATAAAGAATTGGTTGGTCAGCAAGAATCAAAAAAACGTTAGGATAAGAATGGGTCTTTTTCAGCTGTGTCAAATGGAGTGTCGCAGGAAATGTCAAAGGGTCTCAACTGTTTACTACATACGTGATGTTTGGTAGCTAAATTTGGCACCAAGGTAGGGAGGAAAATAACTTGTCTAGAGGAGGCTGTGTGTCTGCATGGGGGCATAGACGGGTTGAGTGAGTGGGCAAACATTTGGCAGATGGAATATAACGTGGGCCAACCTGTTAACTTTGGCAGGAAGAATGGAAAATCAGCAATGTTATTTTAATGGAGAGAGATTGCAGAATTCTGAGGTACAGAGGGATCTGGATGTCCCGGTACATCAATCACAAGATAGTTTTCAGGTAAAGCATTGATTAGAAGGCAAAGGGAATGCTAGTGTTTATTGCAAGGGAATGGAATATAAAAGGAGGGACATTTTATTGCATCTGTACAGGGCCTTGATGAAACCACAGTACACATTAGGTCTCATTTGGAAAAATATATATAATTGTGTTAGATGCAGTCAGAAAGGATTCACAACTTACTCCTGGGATGAGGGATGTATCTTACAAGGGCAGGTTGAAGATGTTGGGCCTTTACCTATTAAAGAATAAGAGGTAATCTTTGTAAGTAATGAGGAGGTACAGGACGATATAGACGGGATGGTCAGATGGGCAGAACAGTGGCAAATAGAATTTAACCCTGAAAAGTGTGAGGTAATGTATTCTGGGAGGACTAGCGAGTCAAGGGGAATGCATGATGAGCGGTAGGATGCTCGGAAGTGCAGAGGACCAGAGGGAGCTTGCGGTGCATGCCCATAGATCATGGAAAGCAGCAGGACAGGTAGCTATGGTGGGTAAGAAGGCATGTGGGATACTTCCATTATGAGCCAAGGCACAGAATGTAAGAGCAGGGAGATTATGTTGGTGTTGTATAAAACGCTGCTTAGGCCACAGCTCGAGCTAGAAAGGGTGCAGAGGAGATTCACCAGGGTGATGTCTGGGCTGGAGCATTTCAGCTATCAAGAGAGGTTGGTTAGGCTGATTGCCTTGAAGGCTGAGGGGGGGACCAGATTGAAGTGTATTAAAATTGAGGGGCATTCATAGGGTGGATAGGAAATACATTTTTTTTGCCTCAGTAGATTGATTGGTGAAGGAAGGGCAGTGGATGTTGTCTACATGGACATCAGTAAGGCCTTTGACAAGGTCCCTCAAGGCAGACTAGTACAGAAGGTGAAGGACACGGGATCAGAGGTGAGCTGGCACGATGGATACAGAACTGGCTTGTTCACCGAAGACAAGGTAGCAGTGGAAGGGTGCGTTTCTGACTGGAGAGCTGTGAGAAAAATGTAACTGGTTTGTGGATGACACAAAGGTTGGTGGAATTGCAGATAGCGATGAGGACTGTCAGAGGCTACAGCAGGATATAGATCGGTTGGAGACTTGGGCGGAGAGATGGCAGATGGAGTTTTATTTGTACAAATGTGAGGCAATTGGAAGGTCTAATATACTGGTGGGAAATATACAGTAAATGGCAGAACCCTTAGAATATTGACAGAGAGAGGTATCTGGGTGTACAGGTACACAGGTCACTGAAAGTAGCAATGCAGGTGGAGAAGGTATGCGGCATGCTTGCCTTCATTGGCCGGGGTATTGAGTATAAGAATTGGCAAATAATGTTGCAGCTTTATAGAACCTTAGTTAGGCCACACTTGGAATAAAGTGTTCAGTTCTGGTCGGCACACTTACCAGAAGGATGTGCCGGATTTAGAGAGGGTGCAGAAGAGGTTTTCCAGGATGTTGCCTGGTATGGAGGGCATTGGCTATGAGGAGAGGTTGGATGAACTCTGTTTGTTCTCTCTGGAACGACGGAGGTTGAGGGGCGACATGATAGAAGTCTACAAGATTATGAGGGCCATGGACAGAGTGGATAGTCAGAACCTTTGTCCCAGGATGGAAGAGTCAACTTTAAACGAGCAAGTGGGGGTGAAGGGAAGGGTAACATTACAGGAAGTACAATGGTGAATGGGAAGCAAAGCAGCAGGTTAGCACATGAGAAGGTGGGTTCAACTACATAGAAGTTATGAAAACAGATAATGAGAAAAACGCAGGAGGTGATATTAATGGAGGTGTTAGGAGACATGATTGCAGGATGGCCACGACATGGAGTTAAAAGTCCTGGGGTATCAGAGTTTTCGGAAGGACAGGCAGGAAGGTAAGGGAGGTACCCCTTACTGATATTTAAGAATGGCATCAGGGTGGTAGTGAGAGATGATGTAGGTTCTAGAGAGAAAAAGGTTGAATCCATTTGGGTGGAAATTAGAAATGGAGAGGAGAAAAGGTCACTGACAAGCATAGACTATAGGGGACCAAAACTGACATCTCGGTGGGGTGGGCAATAAACAACAATGCATGTAAAAATGGTATAGAAATTATCATGGGGGATTTTAATCTACACGTTGATTGGTCAAACCCGGTCTGTCAGGGCAGCCTTTGAGGAGTTCAAATAATATATCCGCGATAGTTTTCTCAAACAGTAAATAATGGACCTATGAGGAGCAAGCTATTCGAGATCTGGTCCTGTGTAATGAGACAGGAATAATTAATGATCTCATAGTTAGGGATCCTCTTGGAAGGAGCAATCACAGGAAGGTTGAATTTAAAATACAGATGGAGTGTGAGAAGGTAAAATCCAATACCAGTGTCTTGTGCTTAAACAAAGGAGACTACAATGGGATGAGGGAGGAGTTGGCTAGGGAAGATTGGGAACAAAGCCTTTGTGGTGGGACAATTGAGGAACAGTGGAGGACTTCCAGAGATTTTTCACAGTGTTCAGAAAAGGTACATACCAGTGAAAAGGAAGGACTGTAGGAAAAAGGATAATCAGCCATGGACATTGAAGGAAATAAAGGAGGGAATCAACTTGAAAGAAAAGGCATACGAGGTGGCAAAGATTAGTGAGAAACTGAAGGATTTGGAAATCTTTAAAGGCCACACAAAGCCATCGGAAAAAAAATTACTATTCCCGTTAAATTCCCGTACCGGCCTCCCCGAACAGGTGCCAGAATGTGGTGACTCAGGGCTTTTCACAGTAACTCCATTGAAGCCAACTTGTGACAATAAGTTATTATTATTATTAGTATTATCATTTTACCAAGCTGAAATCTAATTAACTCCACACGTAATCCAAACAAAACTCTCATTAGCCACAGCTTTTTACCATGCCTTAATCGCACCTCTGGCTCCCAAAACCTTTCAAACCAGCATTCTTTAAAAACACAACTGTGGCAGTGATAAAATTCCTACTTTCAGCACATACCCCACTCGTCACTGCCTGCCATTTGGAAAAAGACTCGTTTATTCCTACTCTTTGTTTCTTGTCTGCCAACCAGCTTTCTATTGATCCCCAACCCCATGCACTTTAATTTTACAGGCTAATCTCTGATGTAGGACTTTGTCGCAATCTTTCTCTCTCGCGTAGGGAACTTTACTCTCTGTCTATCGCCGTGTTGTACACGTCCTGGGAGTGTTTGATGGGGACAGTGCAGAGGGAGCTTTACTCTGTATCTAACTCCATGCTGTACCTGTCCTGGGAGTGTTTGATGGGGACAGTGTAGAGGGAGCTTTACTCTGTATCTAACCCCGTGCTGTACCTGTCCTGGGAGTGTTTGATGGGTACAGTGTAGAGGGAGCTTTACTCTGTATCTAACCCCGTGCTGTACCTGTCCTGGGAGTGTTTGATGGGGACAGTATAGAGGGAGCTTTACTCTGTATCTAACCCCATGCTATACCTGTCCTGGGAGTGTTTGACGGGGACAGTGTAGAGGGAGCTTTACTCTGTATCTAACCCCGTGCTGTACCTGTCCTGGGAGTGTTTGATGGGGACAGTGTAGAGGGAGCTTTACTCTGTATCTAACCCCATAGTGTACCTGTCCTGGGAGTGTTTGATGGGGACAGTGTAGAGGGAGCTTTACTCTGTATCTAACCCCGTGCTGTACCTGTCCTGGGAGTGTTCGGGTAGTCTGGTTAGGTTGAAGTATTTCTGACTTGCCAGCATCAATGATATGAATTCACATCCTCATCTCAGTTAAAGGATTAGGGAATATGATTTGTATTTATGAAGAGTAGCATTTCACCCAAAAGAGCAGGAGAAGGATTTGAATGGGCTGTAACCTGAGAAACAGCCTCTGATTGTTTCTCACCTTTGTTCCAGTTTGTGAATACCCGGCTGTCGACACTGCAGTCAGGAACGATGGGAAGCTAGAAGTTTGGGATGAAAGGTGAGATCATAGTTTTTTTTTTATAAATTTAGTGTACCCAATCATTTTTCCAATTAAGGGGCAATTTAGCGTGGCCAATCCATCCAGCTCGCACGTTTTTGGAGGTGAGATCATAGTTGATAATCTGTGGAATGTTCATCATCTCAGAGCCTACTTGCAAAATGTTTATGCCTTTTTCAAATCCCTGGGCTCCCCATCAGCTCCTCCACCCCACCTGAGGCCATGCTCAAGTCACTTACCCCTTCAGCTGGGCACAGCTCCTCTCCCACCCTCTTCCCCACCCACCCAGCCAACCTTGCCATACCTCCACAAACCTCCCCAGCTCAGCGTGGCTGAGAACATATTCTCCCCCCCCCACCCCTCGGCCATGCCGTGGTGCGACCGCGATCCCCCGCCGTGCCCCAGAGCGGATCCCACCTCCCCGCCGTGCCCTGGAGCGGCTTCCACCCCCCGCCCACCCCAGAGCAGCTCCCTCCCCCCGCCCCGCCGTGCCCCAGAGTGGCTCCCATCCCCCCCGCCGTGCCCCAGAGCGTCTCCCACCCCCCCGCCGGGCCCCAGAGCTTCTCCCACCCCCCGCCGTGCCCCAGAGCTTCTCCCACCCCCCCCCGCCGTGCCCCAGAGCGTCTCCCACCTCCCCGCCGTGCCCCAGAGCGTCTCCCACCTCCCCGCCGTGCCCCAGAGCGTCTCCCACCTCCCCGCCGTGCCCCAGAGCGTCTCCCACCCCCCCCGCCGTGCCCCAGAGCGTCTCCCACCCCCCCCGCCGTGCCCCAGAGCGTCTCCCACCTCCCCGCCGTGCCCCAGAGCGTCTCCCACCTCCCCGCCGTGCCCCAGAGCGTCTCCCCACCTCCCCGCCGTGCCCCAGAAGCGTCTCCCACCTCCCCCGCCGTGCCCCAGAGCGTCTCCCACCTCCCCGCCGTGCCCCAGAGCGGCTCCCACCCCACGCCCCCGCCGTGCAGCAGAGCGGCTCCCCACCCCCCCGCCGTGCCCCAGAGCGGCTCCCACCACCCCCGTGCCCCAGAGCGGCTCCCACCCCCGCCGTGCCCCAGAGCGCTCCCACCCCCCGCCGTGCCCCAGAGCGGCTCCCACCCCACCCCGCCGTGCCCCAGAGCGGCTCCCACCCACCCCCCGCCGTGCCCCAGAGCGGCTCCCACCCCACCCCCCGCCGTGCCCCAGAGCGGCTCCCCCCCCCCGCCGTGCCCCAGAGCGGCTCCCACCCCACCCCCCGCCGTGCCCCAGAGCGGCTCCCACCCCACCCCCCGCCGTGCCCAGAGCGGCTCCCACCCCACCCCCCGCCGTGCCCCAGAGCGGCTCCCACCCCACCCCCCGCCGTGCCCCAGAGCGGCTCCCACCCCACCCCCCTCCGTGCCCCAGAGCGGCTCCCACCCCACCCCCCGCCGTGGCCCAGAGCGGCTCCCACCCCACCCCCCGCCGTGCCCCAGAGCGACTCCCACCCCACCCCCCGCCGTGCCCCAGAGCGGCTCCCACCCCACCCCCCGCCGTGCCCCAGAGCGGCTCCCACCCCACCCCCCGCCGTGCCCAGAGCGGCTCCCACCCCACCCCCCCGCCGTGCCCCAGAGCGGCTCCCACCCCACCCCCCGCCGTGCCCCAGAGCGGCTCCCACCCCACCCCCCGCCGTGCCCCAGAGCGCTCCCACCCCACCCCCCGCCGTGCCCCAGAGCGGCTCCCACCCCACCCCCCGCCGTGCCCCAGAGCGGCTCCCACCCCACCCCCCGCCGTGCCCCAGAGCGTCTCCCACCCCACCCCCCGCCGTGCCCCAGAGCGGCTCCCACCCCACCCCCCCGCCGTGCCCCAGAGCGGCTCCCACCCCACCCCCCCGCCGTGCCCAGAGCGGCTCCCACCCCACCCCCCGCCGTGCCCCAGAGCGGCTCCCACCCCACCCCCCCGCCGTGCCCAGAAGCGGCTCCCACCCCACCCCCCGCCGTGCCCAGAGCGGCTCCCACCCCACCCCCCGCCGTGCCCCAGAGCGGCTCCCACCCCACCCCCCCGCCGTGCCCCAGAGCGGCTCCCACCCCACCCCCCGCCGTGCCCCAGAGCGGCTCCCACCCCCCCCCCGCCGTGCCCCAGAGCGGCTCCCACCCCACCCCCCCGCCGTGCCCCAGAGCGGCTCCCACCCCACCCCCCGCCGTGCCCCAGAGCGGCTCCCACCCCACCCCCCGCCGTGCC